>NC_140177.1:54410922-54425922 GCF_963971535.1 Notolepis coatsorum | reverse complement strand
GTTTTTGTTTGTTTATATTTTGTTTATATTTGTGATCAGGCTCCCTCCAAAAGCTTTAAATAGCTTCTTGGGAGACCTGGCACACGCACACAATCTCGTCGATGTTGTTTTCACATGAAGATATGTATATGGAATATATCGTGTGTGTGTGTGTGTGTGAATACATTCCTTCATTCACTCATTCACCATTCATTCATTCATTCATTCATTCATTCATTCATTCATTCATTCATTCATTCATTCATTCATTCATTCATTCATTCATTCATTCATTCATTCATTCATTCATTCATTCATTCATTCATTCATCATTTATCATTCATCTTATCATTCATCATTTATCATTCATCTTATCATTCTTCATTTATCATTCATCTTATCATTCATCATTCATCATGCTTAATAATTTATCATTCATTATTCACCATTCATCATTTATCATACGCTTCATCATTCATCATTCATCATTTATCATATGCTTAATCATTTATAATTTATCATTCATCATTTATCATTTATCATTTATCATACGCTTAACTCATTGACCACCAGGGATTAGTCGGGCCCCGTTCTAGCACTGCCACGCTTTAAAAGATAGGAGTGTGTCACCTTGTTTGTAGAGCTATAACTATATTCTATATTATAGCTATATAATAGTAATAATAGTATATAATAGTATACTCGTTATTTGATCGTTCTTCCTTTTTTTCGATATTTGTATTCATTACTCATCCACAGACCTCTGTGTTACCATAGGGAATGAGTCTGAGGTCGCCAAAGTGCAATACCGGCCGCATCCCGCTAGACGGCGGTATCGAGCACCCTTTGTAACCTTGTATCTTGGCCTTTGTAATGGCCAAACGTCTCCGGTTTCATGTTTCCTTGTCGGGCAAGGGCAGCCGTTCTCCCGGTTCCATTGAAGCGGGTCAAATATCCCCGATCCATATGTTGTGGTGGATTATGCCGTGGGCCAAATGGACATTGGATGTACCAGATGGTGATCAAACAATTTGAATATTATTTTTGGAATACTCCCGATCACAGGTAAGAACGATCTGACATAAATTTTAGCTTGATCCTGCAATGCTTTTATACCGATCGCGCTGATAAGCGTGTTTAGTGTTCAATACGAATGTCGTTACTGACAATCAAATAATCAGAAACGACCCCCCCCCCTCTTTCATGCATTCATGATGGAACATAATACCTATGATAAAGATTCGATTTCGGAATAATAGCGTGTTAAGGCAAGAAATGGCAACGTCTATAGTGGAATGATGTATATAACTCAGCATTTCATGAATTACCCTAGACCGCTCTAAAACCATACTTACATTCACCACGGTATAACACGGGAACGTATTGATGGAAACATTTATTCTTTTTCACATATTGAACGATAGATAGGTGATGTCAAATGGGCCATAGTATTGTATCCATAGCTATAATATAGAATATAGTTATAGCTCTACAAACAAGGTGACGCAGTCCTATCGTTTAAAGCGCGGCCTAGCTACAGCGGGCCCCAACTAATAGCTGGCACCGAATGAGTTAATCAAGACCTGCACAATCAGGTTAAACTTTTTTTCAATGGTGTTCAATAAACAATTTATGTATGTATTTATGTACGCAACTCTGTGTGTGTGTGTGTGTGTGTGTGTGTGTGTGTGTGTGTGTGTGTGTGTGTGTGTGTGTGTGTGTGTGTGTGTGTGTGTGTGTGTGTGTGTGTGTGTGTGTGTGTGTGTGTGTGTGTGTGTGTGTGTGTGTGTGTGTGTGTGTGTGTGTGTGTGTGTGTGTGTGTGTGTGTGTGTATGTTTAAGGTATGGCCTGACAGTAACATTTGAAGATCACATTGCCAGCAATCAATCTGTCTCTAATCTCTGGATCTTTGATGAAAAGCTACTGTTCAAAACAGAGCATATAATATTGACACATTCAAATCATGTCCACCATCAATCAGCCCTATAGTCCAGATGAAAGAACATTAATGGTGTCTTATCACTATAACAAACTCCCAAAACAAGTAAAAAGGAGATGACCAACTCTTTCCAGAACATATTCATTCAAGTCCAAAGGGTCACGGGGCCTTTCCTGTTTGAGCAAGACACAGAGTCTCCGTCAGCCCTCTGCAAAAGACCCCTCTCTCCCTTTTGTGGCCGAGGCGAGAGTGCAGCTTTTGTCTTATCTCAGGAGGGCATGGACATCAGCCAAGCCTGTCTGAGGGCCTTCCTATTTTCACACCCCAGAGCACCTGCCCTCGGCGGAGCGTGACGGGGGGAACGTCACGACGAGAACAATGGGGCGAAAAGGGCCTCTTTCCAGCCGCTCCGACACCGCCTGCTCCAACGCCGCCGCGCACAAACCCGCCTGTCACTCAAAGAGCCACCGCAGGTCAGCATGCACGGCTCAGCCCCCCAATCCCCCCCTACCCCGCGCCTCCGTGCAGGAGGACACACCCTGACGAGCCGTGCCAGGCCACTCTCACACACACCCTGACGAGCCGTGCCAGGCCACTCTCACACACTCACTTTTTCCTCACCGACATCTCTCCTTTTCCCGTCAGAGGTCAAAAGAAGGGGGGATATCCCAACAGGAAATGCCTGAGCTCTGAAGGAGGGACACGTTTTTATTTTTTTTTCTCTTTTTCTTTCTTTTCTATCCACAGGATCTTATTGCTGTTATGTAACAGAGGGGAGTGTGTTGGTCCTGATATGACAAAAGGAGACCGCGGACCCTGTCCTCTCCCTTCCCGCGGTACTTTATCTTGAATTTCTTAAACATTTATTTATCCGGATAAATACCTAATTTCTGAGACTGTCTAATTAAGGTGACAGACACGGTGAGAGAGAGAGAGAGAGAGGAGGGAAAGGTTTTTGTTGATAAAGCGGAAAAGGCGATGCGTGTTCTATCTGCAGTGCCCTCTGGCAACACGTCAAGGATATTATAGGCAAAGTTGCACAAGTTGTTAACAGGAGTCTGTGATGGAATTGGAAATCCCAAAATGTATATCCGCCCAATAAAAAAATTAAATAGACTGTCCGTTACAACAGTACGACAACCGGAACCGAAGGAATCCCCTTCCTCTGCTTGCATTATGTGGAAGCCAGCTTCAACCAACCGCATACAATCAAATGCCCTTAAGAAGAATGAGAAGATAATGGTTAAATAACACAACGTGAAACGTGGTCTACTACTTGTTATGTAAAAAGGCCAAAACATCCTTCACATCCTTTACGTTGCTATGCAATTAGCTCAATTGAACATCCATTATCTGCAGGCAAAGTGTGCTGCTCTATGTCCCAGTTTGTGAAAACAGCTCCGAGGCAAATTGCATACTTAATGGGGAATTGATAGCTTAGAGATGTCATAATAAAATCTGTTTAAAATAAGCAAACAGTATCTTCTTTGTTCCTTTGTGTTTAATCTATTTAGCATGATATCATTCATAAATCAGCACAATTGCTGCATCCACAGGTTCAAACGTCCAACTTCAAATGGTTAACCTGTTATTCAAATGATGACTAATCACTAGGAGGATGTGGTAAGTGATGACAGGCCGGGACAGGGTAAGAGATGACAGTGAGTCATTGGCTTCTGTCCAAGCAATAATTTACTTCCTCCCTGCCTGGTTCATCAATGCCCCGTGTGGCAGATTAATGGGTCTGTTTTAGAGTCGACCTGCTCTAAATCACCCGCTTGCTGAGACAGAGCTGTCAAAAACAACCCATGTTGCCCATAATTTCACTGAGTGCTGTGTGGCCAAAAGTGACACCGCTTGGCACAGATTGGCAGGTTGGATGGCTGAAAATCACTGCACTGTAAAGCTATAGGTTTCTTCACCTTCCGTTACAGGGAATCACCTGATAGGTCTTTATGAGGTCAGGTACGCTTTTAAAGGAAACGCTTTAGGAGCTCAGAGGAGCTCAAAGACATACAGTATGACAACACGGTCTCGTAAGAAAATTTAACTAAAGTACTAATGGAAAAAAGGTACAGAATGTACGTTATGTTATTGCCATAAGTAATATATTTACATCTTGTATTAATGGTACATTTTATATGAGCATTTGTATCATTTACGTTTCGTATCAGCAAAAGTCCAAAACAAACGCTGCGACTGGGAGTCGAATCAACAATGATTGTGGTGGCGGGCGACTGCTCTCACCACTAGACAAAACCACCCACCCACCCTGATACAAAGCTAGCAATACTATGATTATGGTTTGGTTTGGTATGATTATGGTTTGTTTTAACGTAACAGTTAAGATATACAGTTAGGGTTAGGGTTCAACGGTTATGGTTATTTTAAGGTAACAGTTTGATTACGGTTAGGGTTTGGGCGAGGCTATTGGTAAAGTGTGCAGGTTTTCTGAAAATGTTAAAAGTAAAACAAATATTGAATGTGTAATATATGTATTTTATTTGTAATACGTACACACACTTTCATAAATATGTCAATAGTAGCCTACTTTAGTCGATTAGTACTTTATTTACATGTTTTTATTGCACTTTTTTAGTACTGGTGCTACACATAGCACTTCACAACGAAATTACTGGAAAACACTTATCAGTACGGGTGACCGTGATGGGAATCAAACCACTAACCCTGGCTGTTAGTGCCATGCTCAGAGCACCAGCCACTCTACCCATGGAGCCACACAGACCCATGGTACATTACACAGGACTGTACTACATTAGGACAGGCGTGCGCACCGTGCAAGCGTGCGCATACACGCCGAAATGTGTCTACAGCCTTATCACCCTTGGCATTCCAACCCCCTGCCTGGGCGTAAGAAATGATTTAGCTGTCTTTCTCTTGATAAATGCATATCTTCCCTGTAGTAAAATGAGGGGGTGCCGGGATGGAAACATGAGGCACCTGAAGCAGTGAAACGGAGGAGATGGGTCGTTGTGGCCGTACCTCACACGGCACCTCGTTCGTCTCTGCGGATGTGAGGACAGATAAATCTCTCTTTTTTTACTGTGGCTCCGTCATCAGTTGCAGGAGATAGAGCTCTCCCTGCCAACGTGATGACTGCTATCCCCTATCACTCCAACACACAGACCCGAGGTATATAGCAAGTTACGTTTGACTGCTCGCCCCCATTATCCATCAAAACCAGATATGAAAAGAGCTATTACGTGATAAAGGCTATCGCTTTTTTGGTTTAAATGGGGTGTTACTCTGGGCCGTGTGGGCTATTGATGAAATATGTAAAACACATTTAAACAATGTTTCCTATATAAGGGTATGGGTGTCAGACAACAAAGCTATGTTAAGTCCGTTAAGACACTGAGGCTGGGCTGGGTTACACTATAGCGGTGAGACAGTCCAGACTCTTGGCCTCGCCGGTTCCGATAGTGAATTCATAATTTCTTTCCAGACAAAAGAGGATAAGATCATACAGAGGCTTTAAAACATGATTGATTCACACTGAGCGAGCACAAGGGTCACACAGGGGGGGGAGGAGGAGACAGATCTGGCACTGAAATTCCAACCAAAAAGACCCCTGTGGCGGATGAGGGTAATCGTCCCAAAAACCGCACAATGCATGCAAGACAACTCTCATGTCAATTTCCTGTGAGCAACAGAGTCAATTATGAGGTTGCATTTTTCACGTGTAAGTTGCCCTTTTAGGAAAACCGGCAGCAGAACTGTAGATATCTCATTCACACACAAAAGAAAACTAAAAAACATTCGTATTCCAGATGAACCGACTTGTCTGTCTGCAATAGGGGACAAGTCAGACATGGCTAAAAGAAACAAGAGACCCTTGGAATCGTGGCATGTAGCAGTTTTGTTGTAGAAGAGCATTGCGTCATCAAAAGCACAATGCACTGCTACTGTATAAACACGCATCAGTGTCATCATCGAGCAGTTCAACTCATCTGTGACGAATGTGCAAAGAAGGAGACAATTCCTTTATTGTCAAGTGTGGTGGAACCAGAGAGGTTAATTATGCGCCTGATCAAATAATCTTGGTTGATACAAATGTATTGTTAAAACATGGTAAATCAAATACAATTTAGGTTAGGAGTTCGGTAGAGGACTTAAGGTTCTCTGGCCAGGAGAATTGGATGAAGCCAAAGTTAAACCCCCTCTCTCTGTGGGGTCACCTTATAAGCTATCTGGGATGAAAGGGGCGGGGAAGGGATGACCAGGTGAGGGGTGAGGGGGGTACAGGGGGGAGGGAGGTGTTAACAAAAGGCCATGAAAGGAAATTCCATGCGAGTATTATTTATAAAAATGTATTTAATGGATATAATTAGTTCCCGACACATTTGCATTACTTAAAAAGTGAGACTGCAGGGTCGGCCGCTGTGCAGTGCCTTTGTAGCAATTTGACACTTTGTAGTACCTTGCTCAAGAGCACTTTGGCAGAGATGGTAGGCATGTAATATCACCCCCGGCTCACAAATGAAATACGCCTTCCTGTTTGTGCTGGGGAGTGAACCACCGGCCTTTTGGTTTCTGGCCAACCTCTCTACCTCTGGGACATCCTGCCACCAGTGGGAGTTATATTGGCCTCATACAGAATTAAAGCAGTATAGAGCCTCTGTGCTCTTGGGCTCCTAAAGGTTTATGGAATATTAAGTGGAGTAGCCATGCATTCAGCCTGAGGACACGAGAGCAATAAATCCAGCTACACCGAGAGCACGCATCCCGTGAAGGCAGATATTAGCCCAACATCTTTTCTTGTCTCTCTTAAACAGCTGAATCATTTCAATTCCCCTTTGTTTTCTGGGAGAGAGGAGGAGGAGGTGAAAGGGAAAGGAACTTCTCCAATGATCTACTAACTGCCCCGGGCAAGCGGCGACCGCAAGGCTGTCCATCATCGAGCTGCAGGTCCCGCCTCCAGGCCAGTGGTGAACGTGTAGATAATGTCAGCCAGTTTACCCGCCTCGGTGACAGCTTTACTGGGCCTCGGTTCTCATCAGATTCCCCCGACTGGGCTGTGTCTCAAAAATCTTTTTCCAAAGATTCATTACACTGCTGCATGGAGTTTGTCATAAGGTGCAGGAGTTAGAAAATAAAACGACTAACAAAAACAAATCAGCGACGCTAATGGGAGGCTGTTTTTTTGTAATTTTTATTTCCCCTCCATCGGGGCCGTGGTTTTGTAACTCTAGGACGGACACAGAGCGAATGTGTGACTCACACCAGCACTTTCATTTAACGACAAAAAGGGATGGTCTGGCCGAGCTGGTTTTTGGGAATATAAAAATTCACAGCAACGTGGAGCCGCTTCAAAATACACAACCACATAAAGACGTCAAGATAATGAAGAGACATTTCTTAACAGGTAACAGTCAGCACCAGTAAGTGTGTTCCAAGCCACACATCAATCAAAGTGCAAATTAAATCAACAACCGTTCTCTAAACCCGGCGAGATGTGTCTGGCGCTGGGACGGAGAGAGTGGATTCCTCACATCTCCACTTGTCAAGGCTAATTTGATGAATGGGGTATGATTGTAATCTGTTGGCACTTTAGGCATAAAATCATCTATTTTGTCAGGTATCCCCGTGTTCGGCAATAAACACTATCACAGAGATTTGGTCAATTACAATAATCTTTCCATGAAAACGCTTAGTGATAACAGCCAAAAAAAAGTAAAAGGTCATACTTCAAATAAAAACAAATGAACGCTCATCACGTGCAGTTCAAGTTTCAAGTTTCTTTAATAGTTGTCATACAGAAGTACAGAATACTTTTATACAAAATGCTTCTTACTGTTACGCTCCAGAGACTGTGCAAGACAAGATAAGTATGAAATAAAATAACATAGTATAGCATGTAAATTAGAAGTAAAAAAATGAGGTCACAGTGTTCAGTATATACATATGTACAATGTTCGATGCAGAATAGACGTAACTGAGTTACCATATAATATACAATATACTATGCAGTGTACTAATATACAATACTATATAGTGCAAGGCAGAAATGGGATGAGGTGCAATTTAGGTACAATTTACAGTAGGTGTACGATTTGTAGTGCAAATCCTTTATCAATAAATATAAAGTGTGTTTGTGTGATCTAAAGTGTGGAGAGTGGGTGCTGCAGTGTGTTTGTTTAAGTGAGTGTGTGCGTGTGGGTGTGTGTGCTGTGTGCATTTGATGGTTGTTGCATAGTGTTTATTGTTCGTTTAGCAGCCTGATGGCCTGGGGATAGAAGCTTCTTCTGAGTCTTTCTGTGCTCGCCTTAAGACTCCGGTATCGCTTGCCTGACCGCAGCAGTTCAAAGAGGCAGTAGTTCGGGTGTCTGGAGTCCTTGATGATTCTCTTAGCTTTCCCCCTGCACCGCTTGTTGTAAATGTTCTGGAGGGTGGGAAGCCCCCCTCCAATTGTGCGTTCGGCTGAACGTGTCACTCTTTGTAGTCTGCTACGGTCTTGTGCAGTGCTATTCCCAAACCAGGAGGTGATGTTGCCAGTCAGGATGCTCTCTATTGTACATGAGTAGAAGTTCCTAAGGATCTTCTGACTGACTTGGAACTTCCTTAGGCGCCTGAGGAAGTAGAGGCGTTGTCGTGCCTTCTTCACAACACTGTCAATGTGTGTGGTCCATGTCAAGTCCTCGGATATGTGGGCTCCGAGGTACTTGAAACTGTTCACTCTCTCAACCGGTGCCCTGTCAATGCTGAGGGGGCTGTAGTCCTTGACCCCCGACCTCCTGAAGTCCACAATCATCTCTTTTGTTTTGCTGACGTTCAGGGAGAGGAAGTTCTCCTGACACCACTGTGACAGATTCTCTACCTCTTCCAGGTAGGCCCTCTCGTCGTTGGCAGAGATCAGGCCCACCACTACTGTGTCATCAGCAAATTTGATGATTGTGTTGTTGTTCCGCTGTGCCACGCAGTCATGTGTGTACAGGGAGTAGAGGAGGGGGCTCAGAACACAGCCCTGGGGGGCCCCTATGTTGAGCGTGATGGATGAGGAGGTGCAGTTGCCTGCTCTTACCACCTGGGGTCTGCCCGTCAGGAAGTCCAAGACCCACTGGCAGAGGTCATAGTTCAAGCCCAGGTCCCTGAGCTTGGCTATGAGTTTGGAGGGGACTATGGTATTGAATGCTGAGCTGTAGTCGATGAACAGCATTCTCACATAGTTCCCCTGCCTCTTGTCCAGGTGTGATGCTGCTGTGTGCAGCACATGGGCTATGGCGTCCTCCGTGGACCTGTTGGGGCGATATGCAAATTGCAGGGGGTCCAGGTTGATGGGGAGGGAGGAACAGATGTAGCCCTTCACTAGCTTCTCAAAGCACTTCATGGCTATGGAGGTGAGGGCTACAGGGCGGTAGTCGTTGAGGCAAGCGGGCGTAGATTTTTTGGGTACAGGGATGATGGTGGACTTCTTCAGACAGCTGAACTTAACTGAACAGAGCTGAACCGATCGGATCAGAGCGGAGCAAAGCAGAGCAGAATAGAGCAGAGCAGAACAGAGCAAAGTAGAGTGGAGCAAAGCAGAGCAGAACAGAGCAGAACAGAGCAGAACAGAGCAGAGCAGAGCAGAGCAGAACAGAGCATAGCAGAGCAGAACAGAGCAGAACAGAGCAGAACAGAGCTGACCAGAGCTGAACAGAGCAGAACAGAAAAGAGCAGAACCGAGCAGAGCAGAGCAGAACAGAGCAGAACAGAGCAGAGCAGAGCAGAGCAGAGCAGAGCAGAACAGAGCAGAACAGAGCAGAACAGAGCTGACCAGAGCTGAACAAAGCAGAACAGAAAAGAGCAGAACCGAGCAGAGCAGAGCAGAACAGAGCAGAACAGAGCAGAGCAGAGCAGAGCAGAGCAGAACAGAGTAGAACAGAGCAGAGCAGAACAGACCAGAACAGAACAGATTCAGAACAGAACAGATTCAGAACAGAACAGATTCATTATGAATTGAAAATGGGGGACCCTGATGTAAACAAGACGAAAGTCCTTCTCTGGTCTGCATCCCCTTAACAATTGTGTGTATTGAGCTGTACTGTACTGTACCAATTCTGCAATTTGTTAATAAAAAATGTCAATCAATCAATCAATCAATCAATCAATCAATCAATCAATCAATCAATCAATCAATCAATCAATCAATCAATCAGAACAGATCAGAGCAGAGCAGAGCCGAGCAGAGCAGAACAGAACAGAGCAGAGCAGAACAGAGCAGATCAGAGCAGAGCAGAGCAGAGCAGAACAGAACAGAACAGAGCCGAGCAGATCAGAACAGAACAGAGCAGAGCAGATTAGATCAGAGCAGAGCAGAACAGAGCAGAGCAGAGCAGAGCAGAGCAGAGCAGAACAGAACAGAACAGAACAGAACAGAACAGAGCCGAGCAGAACAGAGCCGAGCAGAACAGAACAGAGCAGAACAGAACAGAGCAGAGCAGAGCAGAACAGAACAGAGCAGAACAGAACAGAGCCGAGCCGAACAGAACAGAGCAGAGCAGAGCAGAACAGAACAGAACAGAGCAGAACAGAACAGAACAGAACAGAACAGAGCAGAGCAGAACAGAGCAGAACAGAGCAGAGCAGAGCAGAGCAGAACAGAACAGAGCAGAGCAGAACAGAGCAGAACAGAGCAGAGCAGAGCAGAGCAGAGCAGAACAGAGCAGAGCAGAGCAGAGCAGAACAGAACAGAGCAGAACAGAGCCGAGCAGAACAGAGCCGAGCAGAGCAGAGCAGAGCAGAACAGAGCAGAACAGAGCCGAGCAGAACAGAGCCGAGCAGAGCAGAACAGATCAGAGCCGAGCAGAGCAGAACAGAGCAGAGCAGAGCAGAGCAGAGCAGAGCAGAACAGAACAGAGCCGAGCAGAGCAGAACAGATCAGAGCCGAACAGAGCAGAACAGAGCCGAGCAGAACTCTTCCCTCCACCAGTGGATGAGCCGGCCGCCATATTTCCGTCTGAAACGTTGGAGTGGAGTCGTAAACCATGTGGAGTGGTGGAGGAGATGATAGCAGGTCGCCTGCCTCGTCCACGGCAGCTGTCAGCCTTGGCTCGTGGTTCCCTCCTCTGGGTCAAAGGTCATCCAGCTGTGGCCCCTCCCCCTCCCCACCCCCCAACCCCTCTCCTCCTGACACAGCAGATGTGGAGAGACCACCATGGTGAGAGTCTGACCACATCTGGCACTGATTACAGCCGTGCAGACAATCCAGCTTTATCAGCTCCATCCAGCTCACCGAGGCCCTGCTCCACTCATGCCCTCAGACTTGCCCTGTGACACATTCTCAACTCACCAATACCAGCTTTACAGCATGATTTACACGTCTCTGGTACTGGGGGTCTCTGTTGGACTTCAATTCTAGTTTGAAGTGATTCACGCATAAAGAAAATAGCTTACATTATAACGTTTACAGCACTCGTAGCGAACCGGTAATACACATTCCTTATCTCCCTGCACAGAGAGTCCTAGCTTGCCCTCCTCCCCTTTATTTTGACGGATCCTCTCCTCCAGGGATAGTGATAAATCCCTGCTTGTCAAACACGTATAATGACAGTCTTAATGATATACTGCAGCAACATTACCGGAGTCCCCGAGGTCCGCTGGCAATCCTCAGTAAGTGCGCGCGAGCGCGTGTGTGTGTATGTGTCTGTCTCTGTACACGTGCGAGTGTGTGTGTGTACATGCGCACACAGGCGTGTCTCTGTATGGATGTGTGCATATATGTGTGTGTGTGTGTGTGTGTTCATGTTCCACTAACTTTGTGTGTGTGAAGGTGTACAGTATGTGTATTGAAACAAAGAACCCTGTCTTAGTCTACGCTTACACAATTACCAAAACATATAATTGCTCATAGCTCTACATACACCCTTTTCCACAAGACATTCATGTGATCTGGATGGGAAATATGTCACACTTGCAGATAGAAAATCCCAATATCCATAAACAGGAGAGTTTGAGGAGGGATTACGTTGCATACGAGGATCTCTCAGTGCGGTTTATTTTCCCAGGGTGCCTTTGCCGTTATATCCCCACCCTCGGCCAATGAAATCCCCTCCAAATCCCAGAGCCCTCCGCTCCTGTGGTTGCAGTGGGATATCTCAAATCACTTCAAACAAACAGATTACGGATGAGATGGAATTCCACAAATCAGGAGATATTAACCTGAAATTGACTCCACCGTGAACAATTCCCAGATAGCAAAGGGAGGAGAGGCAGGCGCTATATGTGTCCGATGGGAACCGTGATATTCCATCTCCGCACTGACATTTCAGTGACCAGTCAACGCACGCCCATCTCAGCAGACTAACTACAACGTGCCTGTCATCTCCCTGACTCAGAAAGTGCTCCACACAGACTTGGCCCGAGCGAACCCCATAATCGACAGATGCATCCACGCTGCCCCCCCCCCCCATTCCATGTCACATTCATGCCATGTCTCCGAAGACCTGTACCGCTCGTCACATCGGAGGCCGCCGGAGGGGTGACTATCACTGTTCCGTAGCTCTCTTTCTGCCCCCCTATCCTTCCAGCCATCATCACCTACTCAGCCCCACTCAACCCCAGCGCCAGGCCAGGACCGGGCCGGTCTCTCTGCAGGTCTCCACGTGTCAGGGGTGCCCCTGCAGCCCTCTCGCAGTGACACAGGCATGGGCACTAAAGCTGTCACCGCCTCCTACCGCCGCCAGGGCTGGAGGCCTCATGGAGGCCCTAGCCGACTGTACGCATCTTTGATCTCAAATTTTGCTGAATGAATCTATAATTATTTTTTGTCTTATTATATTGAACTCCTCCCCCCCATACAGTTATGGGAAAGTGTGGGGTGAAGGACTTGGACACAGACATCCATCTCTCTAAAAGGAAGGGTTTAATGCATGGCAACATTTTTGCTGCAAACGCAAAGCTATAACAATCCTTGAGCAGCGTGGGCTTGGCGCCACATGCGTGTCATCGCCTTCCCTTTGTCGCTCTGTCACCACCGGGGGGCCGGACAGCTGATGTGATCTGGAGGCGGCTGGTCACCATATCAGCCGGCAGAGGAAGTGGGTGAGGTCAGTTGCTCTGGAGCTGTGAGAGTAAATAAACAGAATGCTAATGGGGGAGCAGATGAGCTCTAAATGCTCCTCCCTTCAGCACTGATAACAGCCAATAAGAGGAGTGGAGGGGGGGGGGGGGAGCTGGGTCTCACCTCTGGTTATTAGTGGTGTGGTGATAAAACACAACAAATGGTCCCGTCCCCCCCTCCTCCTCGTGCGAGAGCTCTGTTCCTGATAGCAGTTGTATGGACGCTATAGAAATGCAGCCCAATTGTGCATTTTTAACTCTTCAGTTCAAAAGAAAAAAAGTCGATATTAAAAAAAGGTTACTGATGCACATTAACAGCCTAACCGCGAAAAGCGCTTCAGACCACAGTAATGTTCCAATAATGGCATTCGCCACAAGATAAATGTTGTCTCTGAGGATTAGATACGCTAATGAGGCCTGTTCTGCTCTCAGTGCTCACAGTTAATGACCCATCAAAATAGTAAATATTTTCCTACAGTGGCATGTCTGTTGGTTATTGGCTACCCACGGTGTTATAAATCAGTCTGTCCACATTTGCATATGATGTGAAAGTCAACGGAGGGAACGTTATGGAGATGAGAACGGCTGTCTGCAAATCATTCTCCCACACGGGCCCCGGCCAGTGTCCAACCTGCAAGCCCTCACAGCTAAAACCCTCGTAGGAAAAAGGGCATGTTGTGATACCGAAGGAGGAATAGCCTCTCTATTTATGATCATGAAAGTCATCTAATTCATTGGTTCTCAAAGTGGGGTTTGAGGACCCCCCCGGGAGTCGTTGAGGGGGTTCCAGCAAAATGGGGAATTTTTATTTCCCCAATAATTCCTTCACTAGAAGTTAGCACAATGAAATAATGTACACACATGGCTATTATGGTTTCACTCTCTCCTTTATATAGACAGTTATGGAATTCTCAACTATCATAACAACTTGAAATTGGTGTCCTACAATGTACCAATATGGGGTCCTTGATATAGTCTGGTTCTTGGTCTGGTTTGAGAACCACTGATCGAACTGGACATGTTGCCAACAGCCACTGAGTTTGCTACTTTCTAGGTGTCGTCAAGGCAACCACAGTTGGTAAGCTGTCCGACATGTGTGAGAGTGTTTTTCTTTGGGGGCAGGAGTGAGGGTCTGGGGGGCTGCAGGGGGGCTAATTAGAACCCATTCGCCAACTCAGGGCCAAATGGAGCAATTATCTGGCTGAGCGAGTAGATAATTCCCTCCCATTCATCTCCCACTGTCAGGGTCTCAGTGTGCCCACCAACCTGAGCTGAGGAGGGCTGGGTGCTGGGAGGCTGGGACCTGTTGACACCCCCCCTCCCTTTCCCCACCTCATCTGTCCCTCCCTTGTAGGCTATACTCCCCACTGTCTCCTAGCAACGACCAACATGGTGGATCACCTGGTCGATAAGTTCTCCCCCTGTTTGTCACATACCGTTGCCCGCCCCCCCCGGCAGGATTTATGACGCTTCAGCCCAGGCTCAGCTAATGAGTCTGTTGGACACTGGTGGGAGAGCAGACTTAAAGGAATGATTGATGCCATAGCTAGATAAGTCCCATGCCTGAGAGTGGAAAAAAGTGCTGCAACATATGGACTCGCTGATTGACTTATAATTAGACATGGGGGGGAGGGGGAGAAAAGATCCTGAATACCCAGACTCTGCAGTCTTGATGTTGTGCTAGTTTACCCAGAGGATCTGCAGTCTTGATGTTGTGCTAGTTTACCCAGACTCTGCAGTCTTGATGTTATGCTAGTTTACCCAGAGGATCTGCAGTCTTGATGTTATGCTAGTTTACCCAGAGGATCTGCAGTCTTGATGTTATGCTAGTTTACCCAGAGGATCTGCAGTCTTGATGTTATGCTAGTTTACCCAGAGGATCTGCAGTCTTGATGTTATGCTAGTTTACACAGAGGATCTGCAGTCTTGATGTTGTGCTAGTTTACACAGAGGATCTGCAGTCTTGATGTTGTGCTAGTTTACCCAGAGGATCTGCAGTCTTGATGTTGTGCTAGTTTACC
>NC_140177.1:54400922-54403422 GCF_963971535.1 Notolepis coatsorum | reverse complement strand
CAGATTCATTTGCAACCTCTCACGGTCTTTTGCAAAAAACTAAAATATAATAACATTAAACGGTCATTACCATGTGTACTGATGACTATAGACTTGCATTGACGCAGTTATGCCATTTAAAGATCTCCAATCCATCATGGTCCCCTTACTATTCACCCTGTCAGGCCTCCCTCTATACCCAAGTGGTTCTCAGGGGCATATTTACTGATTGTAAGGCAAAAGGAGCTGCTTTGGCTCTCACAAGTAATCTTTGCAGAACAGAGCAGAACAGAACAGGACCTTTTTATGTTTCCAGTGGGCTGTAAAGCTGGGGTCGCTTCCAAGTTTTCTCCCCAGCTCTTGTAGGCTCCAACAGCAAGTAGTCTAGACATATTAAGAGCCTGCCTTGTTTAGCATCCTGTAGGAGGAATGACAAATATGGGCATGTATGGGATATGTGCACGTGAGTTTACTACACAGGCGTTACATGTAATACAGCTGATTGTAAAACTTAACCAGATAAGTCATCAATAGTAAAAAGAGTTGTCAATGCTTGTAACTGTAGAGCAGAAGGAAATCCAGCTGTTGACTCGGCTATCCATAGAATAATCTATAAATAGCGGCACAGTGTTTATATGGCGGGGGCTGTAATGGTGGAGGAAGCTCACTGAAATATCCTGACAGCTATTCTGGAATAATAAACACAGCCTGTAATATTGGAATCTGAAGTGTACTATATCTAAATCTGTATTGAACTCCCACTCCTAGCAGCCCCCGTTGGGAGGAAGTGGAGCCAGAGGCCGCCACGCTATGTTTGCTCCCAGCCTCAGAATAGGAGGGCACTAGACTATCGTTATGACACCAATATCATCATTTTGTGAAAGATTGTTTGTGTCTGACTGTCTGTCTGTCTGTCTGTGTGTGTGTGTGTGTGTGTGTGTGTGTGTGTGTGTGTGTGTGTGTGTGTGTGTGTGTGTGTGTGTGTGTGTGTGTGTGTGTGTGTGTGGTGTGTGTGTGTGTGTGTGTTTCCCGTTTGCTGTAACCATATGGCGATGTAGCTATTGCCATTACAGCATGGCAAATGTAAAAAAATTGGTTTACTCTGCTGCATTGCTAAACCTGTTAAAAACTCAAAAACAGTAGGCTAAAAACACAGCTACTTTGTGACGTTCCAGCTTGCTTGCTCCTTCTCTCTATCTCCCTCTCTCTCTCTCTCTCTCTCTCTCTCTCTCTCTCTCACTCTCTCTCTCTCTCTCTCTCTCTCTCTCTCTCTCTCTCTCTCTCTCTCTCTCTCTCCCCCGTTGCACCATGTGATTTGAGCCGCCCAGGTCAAGTCAGCAGTTTTCTCTGGCAATAACAGACTTGTGTTTTGTTCTTCCGGTTCGGTCAATGAGGTGGCGGTTCTGTTCGGGTTTGAATGATCAGGCCTGCTGCTGAACACTAGTGTGTGTGTTCATGAGGTGTGCATTGGACCGGTTGCTGTACTGTAGGTGTCAGTGTATGTGCTTGTGTGTGTATGTGTTTGTGTGTGTGTGTGTGTGTGTGTGTGGTGTGTGTGTGTGTGTGTTTGTCTGTGTGTGTGTGCGTGTGTGTGTGTGTGTGTGTGTGTGTGTGTGTGTGTGTGTGTGTGTGTGTGTGTGTGTGTGTGTGTGTGTGTGTGTGTGTGTGTGTGTTGAGCCAGATCTCCCCCGCCACTTGACCTTCCAATTCGGAGGCATTTCCTCTCCCCCCCCCCCCCCCCCCCCCAGCTCCCCTGTGCAAGTGGACAGGTACAGAAGAGGTCAGACCCGGCTGGAAAACCTTCACCACACGCGTCTCATTTACCTCCTACACTCACACACTGTATGCTGCGCACACCGACACGCACAATCTAACACCGGCGTAGTGCACGCGACACATTTCCTCCGTGAGCGTGGCATTAAAAGTATAACATCTGCACTCATTCTGGTTCGGGAGACGTTGAGCTATATTACAGCGGGCTACTCTTCTCCTGCAGCTCAGTACTTTGAACGTGCCATTTCGAAAATCCCATCAAATGTGTAAATTCCATGAGCATAGGTTTGGTGTCATGAGACCTCAAGGGAGTTGTGAGAGGGTTGTCAGCTCTGGAGAGCTTTACTGTGTGTGTGTGTGTGTGTGTGTGTGTGTGTGTGGTGTGTGTGTGTGTGTGTGTGTGTGTGTGTGTGTGTGTGTGTGTGTGTGTGTGTGTGTGTGTGTGTGTGTGTGTGTGTGTGTGTGTGTGTGTGTCTGTGTGTGTCCTGTGTGTGTCTGTGTGTGTGTGTGTGTGTGTGGTGTGTGTGTGTGTGTGTGTGTGTGTGTGTGTGTGTGTGTGTGTGTGTGTGTGTGTGTGTGTGTGTGTGTGTGTGTGTGTGTGTGGTGTGTGTGTGTGTGTGTGTGTGTGTGTGTGTGTGTGTGTGTGTGTGTGTGTGTGTGTGTGTGTGTGTGTGTGTATGTGTTGTGTGTGAGAGAGAGAAGGGATAGGTCCAGTATAATGAATGGTTATTGACCAGTAAATGAAGAC
>NC_140177.1:54365678-54400722 GCF_963971535.1 Notolepis coatsorum | reverse complement strand
TAATGGAGCTTTGATTGGTAGTAAGTGGATACACTAGTACAAACACACACTCGCGCGCACACACACACGCACGCACGCAGACACACACACACACACACACACACACACACACACACACACACACACACAGGGCCGCCTGGGAGAAATGCGAGGCCCTGTGCGAGATTTAACGCGAGCCCCCCCCCCCCCCCCCCCCAAAAGGTTTAAAAAATAAAAATAAAAAATTATATATATATATATATTTTTTTTTTTTTTTTTTTTTTCATACAGTCAACATATTCTTAAATAATAGCGCTGCCCGAGGCGGGGCATGATACAGTCAACATATAGCAAAAGAGAGAGCGAGAGAGAGCTCCCGTTCTACAGTCAATATACAGTGTACAGAGAGAGAGAGAGAGAGAGAGAGAGAGAGAGAGAGAGAGAGAGAGACACATTGGAAAGAAATTGAAATGCTATTTGGCCCTAAACAGAGAGTACACAGTGGCAGAATACCTGAGCACTGTGACTGAAGATCCTTGACTATACAGACTCAGCGAGCACAGCCTAGCCATCGAGAAAGGCCGCCATAGGCAGACTGTGTGTGTTAGAAAGAGAGAGAGAGAGAGAGAGAGAGAGAGAACATGTGTTTGTCATGTGTGTGTGTGTTAGAGAGAGAGCATGTATGAGAGATCCAAAAGGACAAAGATCAACACTTAAATCCAAGAGAGAGAGAGAGAGAGAGAGAGAGAGAGAGAGAGAGAGAGAGAGAGAGAGAGAGAGAGAGAGACACATTGGAAAGAAATTGAAATGCTATTTGGCCCTAAACAGAGAGTACATAGTGGCTTGACTATACAGACTCAGCGAGCACAGCCTAGCCATCGAGAAAGGCCGCCATAGGCAGACTGTGTGTGTTAGAAAGAGAGAGAGAGAGAGAGAGCATGTGAGCTGTGGTGTTCCACAAGGAAGCATACTAGGACCGCTACTATTCCTAATTTATGCAAATGACATGTCGTCAGCTTGTGACTGCAACTTGTTCCTGTTTGCGGACGACTCAGCCCTGCTGGTCTCTGACAAGAACAAGTTACAGGTTGAAAAAGCCCTCAGCTCGGAACTAGGCAAAATCTGCATATGGCTCGCCGACAACAAACTATCATTACACATGGGCAAAACAGAGTCCATTCTCTTCGGTTCAAATAACAAACTCAGCAAGACCGACGGCTTCTCGGTTACAGTGGGTGACAATATTATCACAAGGAAAGATGAAATTACCTACCTGGGTTCCATCCTAGAGGCTAATCTTTCCTGTGACAAAATGGCATCCAATGTAATAAAAAAAGTCAACCAACGAACGCGATTCTTGTACCGGATCTCCTCTCTGGTAAACAAGAATACCCTGAAGACTCTAGCAGGAGCACTCATTCAAGGGTACTACGACTATGCTTGCACCTCATGGTACCAAAGCACCCCAAAGGCACTAAAAAACAAATTACAAACATCTCAAAACAAGCTAGTCAGACTACTACTTGACCTGACTCCTAGAACCCACCTCACCCCTGCCCACTTTGACAACCTAGGATGGCTTAGAGTAGACGACAGAGTACAGCAACTTGCAATGGGCCTGGTCTACAAGATACACTACGCGACCAAGGTACCCATGTACATGTCAAAATACTTCCCAAAGGTCAGTGAATACCACGATCACAACACCAGAGGGAGCTCCACAAATCATGTAAAACCCAGATTCGGATCAAACAAGGGACTAAACACGTTTCGCAATTATGCCACATCAATGTGGAACGCCCTGCCTAAAGCTGTAAAGGAATGTGAATCACTACCCACCTTCAAAAACACTCTCAAAAAACACCTACGTGAGACTGCAATTCGAAACTGGCCCCTACAAATGTCCTAACCTAGTTGTACAGTAAATGACCAAGTAAGGCTTTGTCAATATTCAAATGTACAGTGTAAAATGTGTGTGTGTCCCCTTCCCAACCCCCCCCCCCCCCCCCCCCCCCCCACCTCCAATGTACAGCCCTCACCCAACCCACCCAACCCCACCCCACCCAACCAACCTCCTCCAATGTACAGTTTCTATGCCAAATGTATATACACTCCTTTTCTGGACACTTTTGTATCACAAACAGTACTGTATTTGCAAATCTGATATGTCATAAATGTATAGATGTAGCAGTACTGTCTATCTGTATGTCATGTATGTCATATATGTTATGATGAATTGAAAATGGGGGACCCTGATGTAAACAAGTCGAAAGTCTTTCTCTGGTCTGCATCCCCTTAACAATTGTATGTATTGAGCTGTACTGTACTGTAACCCATTCTGCAATCTGTTAATAAACTTTTCAATCAATCAATCAATCAATGTTAGAGAGAGAGCATGTATGAGAGAGAGAGAGAGAGAGAGAGAGAGAGAGAGAGAGAGAGCATGTGTGTGTGTTAGAGAGAGAGCATGTATGAGAGATCCAAAAGGACAAAGATCAACACTTAAATCCAAAGAGAAGAGGGTCTATACCAGAGAAACCAAAGCAGCAAGGAGCCAATGGCCGACATCAGCTAAATAGGCTAGCCAGGTACTGTGACACCAGGCCACACACAACTTTGGCCAACGGCCCAACGCTACCCAAGCTACACAAACGACCAAGACATTCACACACAGCACATGTCGTATCTCCAAATGTTGTGAAGTAGCATATGTTTTGCCTGGAAAAAAACATTGTTATTAACAAAACATTCGGGAGGGGAAGGAAGGAAGAGTGGGGTAATGTCATGACATTTTCATTAATCTTACCTGCACCAAGGAACGCAGGGCGAAAGGCCGTAACACAGGTCTCCACGTTGACGAAAGGCCTCTCGCTGTCGGGACAAAAATAAGCTGCTGCCAGAGCCTTGTCATGGTGCAGGCCCGACTACATCTTCTGTCAAAGATGATGTCGTAGTCAGAGTGCCAGAACCCCCTGCTATTCTCACGGCTAATGTCAATGGTCGTAGCACAAGCTAACAGCTAACTCAAAGCTAACTGATAGCATCAAACGAACGTTCCCAGCCGAGCGCAGCCGGCAGTTAACGTCGAAGCTAAACAGCTAACTGGCTAACAGTTAGCTCAACCAGGCTATCGCTAACCATTAGCTAACGCAGAAGCAAGCTATGCGGCTACATACAGCCAGGTGCTGACACCAGGCACACACCGTTAGCTACTAGTAGTACTATTAGCTAGTCGGCCAGTTTGGCTCCAGAGAGAGAGAGAGAGATAGGTCCACGGCGGGAATATAATAATAGGTTGACTCACCATAACGCAGTATCAATGCCAATGGTAAAGTTGGAAGGAGACTTTCTTGGCCCACGGTGTAATTTCTTCTGATCCATGCTGCTTTTGAAAAGACATCCACTGGCTCCTCTGAATAGCGCTGAATTAGATCATCCCTCTACCTCGTGTGTCTTCTTCTTCTTCTTCTATTTGGTGTATTACGGCGGACGGGAGAAGAGCCCGGAAACACTATCCTAAAATCTGTAGAGCAGCAAAGCCGCAGAAACCGGAAAACTGCAGTCTGCAGAGCCGCAGAGGCAGGAACAAGTCAGACACATTCTACAAACGTGTCTAATGTGAAATATATAAGCATATAAGCAAAACTAGATTTTAGGTCTGTGATGAAAAAGGGCCTCGCGGGAAGGGGGGCCTCGCAAATCTTTTTTTTTTTTTTTTTTTTTTTTTGCGAGGCCCCCCTTCCCGCGAGGCCCTATGCGACCGCACTGCTCGCACACCCCCTGAGGCGGCCCTGCACACACACACACACACGCACACACACACACACACACACACACACACACACACACACACACACACACACACACACACACACACACACACAGGGAGCCCATTCACTGTATTGTATATTTATGACCTCCCGTGAGACAAATACAAATAAGGTTTTTCCATATGATACAAAACAATGAGGAAATATTGAAGAAATCATTCAAATAAAAATGTATGTCCATCAAAAATGTTGATCTTGCGATCCAATAATGAATGTCAATTCAACCAAATGTTTGCAATTTTGCTGCAAAATCAAGCATTTGTTATCACCATAGGACATGTGACTATGTCTGAGGGAGCATTTGGTGCAGGGATGGCTCCCTCAGTAGATGTAAAAAATACCCCACAAAGGTTTATATTTATTTTGTAAATAAATAAATAAATCATCAACAGTATGTCCTGAAAGATTTTCAAATAAATAATCTGTCCCCTGCGTTTCACATTTGCATTCTTTGGTCGTGGTTATACACTAACTATCGAGTGACACCTTTCAACTTTATATGTGATTTATTTCTAATGCAATAAAGGTCAGACTGACGGCACATGACTGGGTACGTATTGTTGGCGGACACAAACTGCAATAGATGAATGTTAAAAGTATACACAAGTTTAACTGCTTGTGAAAACAAATATAGAGTTCATTATCCTTAATTGATTTGGTTTTCAGCTATATAACTAAAGAGAGACAGAGAACAGAAGAAAAATATGTGAAACAGTTCCCCAGAAACTTTGTGTTTCTCAGCCACTATATTAATAATTATACATTGTTTTAACCAAACTAAGTTACATTGTCAGATCAGGACACATTTTCACAACAAAACCAAAATAGATTAATAAAGTGTTAAATTTTTTATTTAAAGTTATAAAGGAAATTGGATTGAGGAATACCATTATCAAACTGGTAGTATAACACATACTACCCAACATTTTTGACCTAACCTTTTTCTAACTCAGAACTATGCTACAGTGAGGGATGAGCTGTAAATTCAGACATTTTATTATTAATTATCAAACAATGGAACATTCGTTTTTATTATACTTTAATTTGAGGGGAAAAAAAGAAAAAACGTGACCTCTAAAGTGCAAAATCACAAACAAATGCCCTATTTATTAGATGTGCTAAGAATGTCTACTGTGACAATGGCTTTCTACCATGTCCAGTTGAACTCCATGGCTGCAGGACCGTGTCTGACGACACTCATTAACCCGCTTGTCTCCCTTGAACACCTCTGCTGGTTATAAAGGCTAATTGTTAGCCAAGCTAAAGGCACCAGCGACAACTTCTCTTCCTCAGCCAGGAGATTTATAGCCAACCCTGTCGCCTGAGACTACTCACACCCATACACCTGTCGCATTCCACATGGTAGGCTGTAGGAAATGGTGGTACTAATGCTTTATGGGTACCTTCACATTATTTTATCGCCACGCCACTCCAAGTCATTTGAGTCACAATTGGTCACTGCCATGTTATTTCAAAATAACCAGGAGAAAAATGCACTGCATGCAAATGACTATACAGCTTGCTTGCTTTCTGAATTTTCAAACTTTTCAAATGCACAATTAATTTATACTGTATGGATGCTCGATATTGGCTTTTTTACCGATACCGATATACCGATATTGTCCAACTCTTAATTTCCGATACCGATATCAACCGATATCAACCGATACCGATATATGCAGGGTTTCCCCCCCCCAAAAAACTGAATAATTTCATTTCAGGTAATTAACATTACATATGTCTTGTTGTGGAATTAACATAACATTATGCATACTTTTGACAATAAATAAAATCAGAATTTGTTCTTACTTGCTTGCCTGTGTAAATAAAGGTTATAGAAATGAAAAAAAAAAAAAAAAAAAATGAAAACCGATACCGATACTTTTCGATATCACATTTGAATGCCAATATCGGTAGGCCGATAATATCAGACATGGCGGAATTGCATCAAACAAAATATTATAGGTCAGATTCAAATTGTTACACAAACTTAATTTTGTTGTTAGCTGTTATAGGCTACATTTAGCCTACTGCAGTTGAAGTAGGTGATTCTCAGTAGCTTGGTTATTTGTGTGATTTACGCAATCCCTGACTCAATGTCCCAGGGATTCTTGTGTTAGCTCTGTCCTTTATGCAAAGTGAACTGTGATTTCGCTGATATTGCGCAGTGAGTCCAGTTCAAAAATAGGTCTCTCCCATATTGCATCATGGCAGTGCACACGTCTACAGCGACAGTGTTGTTGTTGCCGTCATTGGCTTTGCATATAAGGGTATCAGGTCATCCCACAAAGGAATTGGTCCACTTATCATTTGGAAATCTGGCGCGTACCCTCTACTCCATCAATTCTGGACCTTAAAGCGGTGGTTGATGAAGAAACATGTCATAATCGTTTGCTTTGATGAATCTGAAAACGGCCGTAGAATACTTAAAAAAAAAAAAACGTAGCATTTTCCAGAGGCCACAGTGTCACATAGTTAATTTGGAGTAGTGAATGATCAATCCTGCCTTGTGGTTTATGCAAACCTAAAGTCAGGGGAGATGACTAAGAGAAACCATGGTAGTATGATCGTATGAGAGAACGAGGCCTAATGTGGTGTGGTGTGCTCTGGAACACCATGATGCATGTCATATTATGGAGAAAAAAAGAAAGAGAAAAAAGTTATTGTTGTCAGTTATTACAGTAGGCCTATATATACACACGTTCCATTTCAGTTAGACAGCTACGTAGATCAGGAGAAACGACAAGTCTTGTCTTTACTTGGTGACATTAGCCTTCTGTCTGACCCCTGTGCGGGCTGAAATCGCTCATAACCCTGACCTCACCATGTCCCCCGCTGCCAGTGTTGTCAGCACAGGATCAGCCCACGCTGTCCCGCCAGCCAGCCACTGAGTGACTTATGCCGGGGGGGGGGGGAGGCAGTCGAGTCCGGGAGACAGGCTCCAATTCCTGGGTGCCTCTGTCAGCAGGCCCGCATCTAAAAAGCCCCCTTCAATCATTCCCATAGCTCTTATTCTGGGCAGCGAGCGTGGTGTCTACAGTTTCCCAGGCCCCTCCTAAAGAATGACACATTCTCAGGGCCAGATGCCTTAGACAGCCAGTACAGAACTGTGATTATTAGCAGGACCCCCTTTTTTTTGTCAGAGAATAGGGGCGGGCTATTTTTAACCGGCGATGAAAGTTTGAATGCCCCTTCCACCCCTAGAGCACACCAACCACAACTGCCACATTCTGCAGTGTTTCAGCCCAGACTAGGGGCTGACCGGAGGACATGGCTCCCCTTCAGAGCAGCTATACAGCGCTAAGGCAGTTTCCCGGCAATGCTACATTTACCTTCTCTCACTACGGCCCACAGCCGGACACGAGACATTAACGGAGAGAGAGACGAGCGATTGAGAACACTATAACAGTAACTGCATTCGCCCCTCTGCACTTTGTGAAGACGTAGAACCTTCTGTCTCTCTGTCTCTATGTTAGTTGGCAGTGAGCACTGGTGGCATTCCGAGAAGCCATATTTCCCATACATTCCTACATGGTTCGGGGTGCCGGGCTGCAGTGTGGGTTGTCATGAGGGAGACGTGGATGACAAGCTGGGGTTGAGAGCAGAATAAGGGGGCTGTCAAAAGCGCTTCTGTATTACATCTGATGAAAATAGGCAATTGCTTACACAAATCCCCAACCAACCCCCCCCCCCCCCCCCCCCCCCAAAAAGAGTTAGCAGTAAAGTGTTACAGCCACAGCCAGGTCCTTTCTCTCCCCTGTCTGCCTTCAGGTCTCCACGGCCATTATGGATGGCCTGCACCCCTGCCACTCCTGGTCCGAGTGTTGTTTTCGCCTCACGTGGTATTAGCACTCTTCTCTGGACCTCTATACAATGTATACTTAGAGTGTGATTTGTGATCTCTGTAACCTGCGTCATCCTAACCCCTGTTCTCTGATGTGCAGGACCTCATCCCTCCAGCCTGCACTCACCCACGGACCTCGCCAGCCTGCACCCCCCTGGAACTCACCTACCCACGTTGCCTGTTTGTCTCTCCTCCCCAGTGTTACTACAAACAAAGTAACACATTACAGTAACGCCGTTACTTTTGGCGGTAACTAGTACTCTAACGCATTACTTTTGAAATTCAGTAACGCAGTTACCGCTACTGAATGGTTCGTTACTGCGTTGTTTTTATGTAGATTGTTAGCGAGCGTTAGCGATCCAGCACAGTCCTCCTCTCCTGTCTGTGTCACTTCACCTGCGGGGACACGCTGTGCTGTGGGCGTGTTTTGTTTACTATAGTCCTGACTGTCATGGCGGCGCTCACTACTCACATGGATATTCTCACTATTTCTCTTTTGTCGCGCACAAAGAAAAGAATGTTTTAGTTAAATGTAATTTGTGTTTTGGCTCAAAGATCCTATCTACTGCCCATGCTTCAACGAAGCTAGTAGCAGAGTCTAACGTTAATGACCAGGACTCATCTGAAGCCACTCGCCACCCGCTTTCAGGGATCTAGTTAGCATGATACCAGGCGGCACACGGCAAATGGGACGGAACACTTTCTTTTTCCAACTACTTGGAGAGAGAATATACAAAATGGAAATGAGATAAAGAAAATGTTTGAGCTCTAGGGCTGTCTTAAATACTTCGAAGCTTCGAAGCTTCGTTCGATGGGCATGGGATTCGAATATGAAAATAAAATTCGATTATAAAAAAATAAATAATAATAATAATAATAATATGTTTTATTTATTTATACATTTTTTGTGTGTGCAAAATCAACTCTGCCTCTCTTTGTTAACTACAACAAGCAATGCTGTTTGTTATTTAAGATGAGGTCGGACTCGGCACTGACAGATTTGTGTTCATTGTGCTGCTTTTATAAAGCCTCAAATGACGGCTTACAATATTTCATGAAAGCAAAGTGTTTTGTTTGTCTAAGATTTAAAAAGGTTTAAACGTTACAGCACTGACAAAGTTGAACAAAGTGCTGTACAAGTCCAACAACATAAAAAAAAAAATAAAAATAAAAAAAAAATTATACATATATATATATTATATATATATTATTATTATAATTTTTTTATCTCGAAGCTTAGAATTAAAATCGAATCTCGGCGCCGAAGCTTCGAATTCCAAAAAAAAATTCAAAGGTCAGCCGTAGGCTGGACTAACATTACATCTCGACCACCGCAGACTTTGGTGAGTGCAGTGATGTGAATGCAAATTAATGGAAACTCAAGTTGATCAACAGATTTTGACTGTAAGAATCTGCCAGGGAATCTCATCAATACTAATCAAACAATATAAATATAGTCCTTTCATGCACAATTGATATCCTAACTATTCTAACATTGCAATGCACAATTGATATCTTAAACAATGTTGCAAGATGGTTATAATGAAATGCTCCGGCGACATCAAGGCTGTTTCTTCAACCTAAGCGGCGATACAATTAGGCACGGCGCATTTCTTATTACGTCGGGTCTCGGGACAACATTTGTGTTTGTGTCAGATTTGTGTTTGTATAGACCACATTGCTTAGCAGAGTTCAGTGATGTGAATGGAAACTGTCAAGTTGATCAACAGATTTTGAGTATCTGTAAGGGCAGGGGAGCAATCTTTTTTTAGATAGTTACTTTTCACAGTAATGCATTACTTTTGGGTGTAAGTAACTAGTAAAGTAACAGAGTTACTTTTGAAATGAAGTAACTAGTAAAGTAACTGAGTTACTATTTTTCAGTAACTAGCACAACACACTCCCTGCTCTTCATCACCAGACCCCTACCCCTTGTCCTTCCCTGGCTTCATTAAACATTCTAAACCGCCTCATTCTCTTCTACCTGTGTTTTGTTCTTGGGTTCTCTAGACACCCCCATAACATACAGGACAGGCAGTAATACATGTTTGGGGACTCAAGTCTGCGTACCCGTACTTAGAGTAAGTCACACACACAGTGACATGAGACTTGACTTGGGCTCGAGATTTGGGACTGTGAAGAATGTTAATTTACTTATATATTTATTTTGGTGCATTAACGTTAAGGAAATGTCTGACGCATTCCCTCCCTTATTATTATGTGTAGCCATACACAGCTGGTTCAGCAAGGCCACCGATAACTGTAAGATGCGGCAACAACACCAAGAATGGAGGGAGCTGTCCAGTGGAGAGTGGGGCTGAAATCCTGTGCCATGGCGATCATCATCATAACCTTTGGCCATAATGAATTCACACAAGGCCCAAACAAAATAATCACTAAATGCAACATAACATCCGTGGTATCAAAATAAAGGGTGCTGGATCGACCATATCAAACTTTATCAGGCACCTGAAAATGCACCCGGATAGGCAGTCACTTGGTAATGTGTAAGTTAATGTTAGTGCCTATGGATGGTTAGCAAACAGGCTAAGCTCAACATCTAATGTTATCTTGCTACTAGCTTTGTAGCTAAGGGAGATTAACTTGATTAGATTGGCATTTGCTGAATATTTTAGTTTGAATTTAGAATATATATAGTTTGTTTGCTTGCCACAATTGTTCGCATAGTGCTGGCTTTGACACGACTATGGTCATGGCTAAAGGTCATGGCTAAAGTAGTCAGGTAATCATCCACGTTCCGCTGCCACCATCTGCTGGATAATGTTATACCGAGAAAAAGACAGTGTTAATTATTAACGTTGGCTACAGGCAGGTTACAGGTTTATTGCTGACCACATAATGTTACTTACCTGCAGTAATTAGTTAGGACAAGTTTTGACTTAACCCTCAGAATGTGGGTTTGTTATAGAGCTTTGTGTAATAGCTAATGCATACAAAGCTTGTCAATAGAGCTACACCAATACCAATATTTGACAATGAGCTACAGTAAGAGAATACAACTGTGTGTATGCAGTTGACAGAGTGGCCCCCAGACTTTTGGGGGCCCTACGTAAAATATTATTTGGGGTCCCTTCCATTTTATCTTAAATCAGATACTTACCAGGGATGTGTTAATTTACAATAGATTATAAAATATAATTTGTTGGATACTCAGTGTAATTATACAATATGGTTGTACAGCTGTTATTTAAAAATAGGTTACAGTTATTATTGCATACTAATAATGTTAGCAATATGTCCCTGAGTAACATTAGTCTATATGCATTTTTCTTTGCCACTCTCTCTATATTCAGAAAAAAAATGTATAGCCTTATATAACACTCATTACAACCATGAGATACTTGGAGTTGTGACCAAAGACTTGACTTGGACTTGCCCCTCAAATAATTGAGACTTGACTTGGACTTGTGACCAAGTTGTGACTTGATACTTGTAGAAAATGACTTGTGCACATCTCTGGTTTATATTAAAACTGCACCGGGTAGTTTTGAGCAGGGACGTGCATAGGACTTTAGAGGGGCAGGTGCTCAAAGGCTGAAAAGGGCACTGGGCCTGTGTGCGCATGCCAAGCGTGCGCGCGAAGCGTGTAAGGCCGATTTTTGGGGGCCTTGTTTGGGATACAATCCCGATTTGTATTTGAGATTCCCAAATCCCATCGGACTTGACTTCTTCGTGTCCCTCAGTGAGTGTAATACCAGCATTCAACTGTATGCGCCACAGCGCCACACAGATGTTGGAAGCCGGTATTGCAATGGGAAGTGATGAGTGCTTCAAATAGTTTTGACTTCATGAGTTGACTGTATTGTTTATTATTGGTTATTAGCATAATTGTACAAACCGAACATATTCGTACATATACAGTATTTCGTTTTTGGTGTAAAGTGGATATGCAAATGTTTTTTAATAAAAAAGGCACAAAAATAAAAGAGATTGCCATAAAAAGGGCACTTTTTAATGAGGCACAAAAGGGCAGGTGCTTGAGCACCCTTTGGGCTCTATGTCTGCACGTGCCTGGTTTGGGCTCTATGTGTGCACGTGCCTGGTTTTGAGAAGAAAAAAATACCTCTTCAATAACTAGTTACAAATGGTTCAATATTGTTTATAATCTCAACACAAATCCCATAAAATTTACCATTGAAACAAAGTGAACCAATCTTGTGGTTGGAGGGTAGGTGCACCACAACATATCATTTCTAGTTTCAAACAGTGCTCCAGTTTTTCTCTTGTAACACATGTATTCTATACTAAATCATACTTTATTTAGACTTTTTAGATGTTTGTTTTCTCCAAAACCACCGGGTACATCTTTATGGCAAGTTTTCATGTCGTCTTTGCATTTCAAAACAGTGATCAAAATCTCTGTAGGCCTAGATTGAAACTCCTTGTGTGCTCTCTGTGGGGAGTCATTTTGTGGTTAGACATTAAACGTTAGGTTATGACTATAACCAAGTTCTGTTAGTTAGGGGCGATGCTTGGCATCGCTACTGCACTATCTCGCGTACGTGCACGCGTACTGAATAAACCACAAATGTACCTCTAATACCAGTATTAGTCTGACCACACCCCTCATCAGCTTACCTTCATAAGCAGGTGTGTGGTCACCTGCTCTCCTCCTTCCCAAGCTTTCACCACAAGGTGAGGACAAGGGCTGCAGCGGCGTCCGATGCCAAGCATCGCCCCTAACTAACAGAACTTGGTTATAGTCATAACCTAACGTTCTGTATCGTTAGTGGCTTAGCTTGGCATCGCTACTGCACAAGGGAGGCCAAGCGGAGCCACTTGGCTGACAAATACACCCCGCTGACAGCCCCCCAAAACCATCAGAACAGGGAGGGCCGAGCCCCCCCGACCCCCCCTAATGGAGGGTAGCCCCCCTATTAGGGACGTCACGGGAGGGCGACGGACCCGACCGTGCGAAGAGGCACTCAAGCAACTCAACGCACAGGGTGAGCAGACCGTGGCTTGACCCCACGACTACACACACGCACAACCCGCATGCCACCCGGGAACGAACGGAGGAACAACCTCGTTACTGCCCCCAGAATCACGGGGTCAAGGGCAAACCCAACCCCGTGGCAAGGCCGTAGCAGCGGAGCACGAAGGAAGACCCAGACCCACCAAAAGGACTGGACTCCCTGGAATGGGGGCCCGGAGAAGTCCATGATGCCAGCATCAAGACCCCACCAGGTGGGCACGTAGTGCCCCGCCCCCCACATCGCCAGCGTATTCGGACAAAGGCCCCTCAGTTACTGCACCTGGTATTCCCAGGCGGAACCAACCAGGCCAGAACCTGCCCAGCTTCCGAGATCGGACGAGACCGGGCGTGTTCAGGTCGGTATGGCCGTAAGCCGAGCGGGCCCCGTCCCCCCAATAGTACACCGCCTGGCACACTGACCCTGCAGAATAGGCAGTCAGCATGGCCGTAAGCACACAAAAAAGGTTAACCAACGGAAGCAGGCAGCGCACCGGGGAAAAACCAGGCAACAGGCTGTTAACCCTAGCCTGGAGACTGCGGACGAGACAGGCGCCAGAGGGGACAGCTGAACACAGCCGCCCCGGCGGAAGGAGCGTAAGCTGGCAGTGTTGCATGACCAAGCCTCCATTTAACAACCCCCACCCAGAGGGGTCGAGGCAGAGAAGGCTGACACGATTGGCAGACGTCATGAACGTGCAGGGGCACCCTCAAACGGTGAACCCGGGAGTTGACACTGCTCCAACACACCAGGGAATCAACCACCTCGGTGTTACCCAATGCGGTGGTTGTTCCTATAACCCCTCAAGAAAAAACTCCAAAACACACCTGCGGGTATACACCGGCTATACCGCAGTACAAGTGTTTCAGTTTCCAAAAAGGGTTAACCCAGGCCTACGGGTCGCAAACATCACTTCGGACCGGGCCTGGCGGTACGGGAAGCACAGGGTCACCAGAGGAGGTCAAAAAACCACCCCCACAGGCCCCTCTTCGCCATGCGTGAGAGAGGAGCGAAAAATAATAGAGAACCAGCCCCTAAGCACACCGTACCTGGTATTCCCCGGCGGTCTCCCAACCAAGTACTAACCAGGACCAACCTGTGTAGCGGCCGAGATCCGACGAGATCGAGCGCGTACAGAATGGCATGGCTGTAAGCCATGACGACAGTGCTGAGTAAAAACATACCCAACCAGGGTCTCCATAGCGCTTAACCCTGTGACACCCAGACCGACCTGGCATTTTTCCCCCTGAAAAAAAGCCCAAGTCCCTCAGGGTACCAGAACAGCAGATCTGCATCCCCGGCGGACAACGGGTTCAACTGATCTGGACCAGCGTGACCAGAACCAGTCCCGTGCCCTAACCACGCCGACATGCCTACTCCAGGAGAAGGGCAGATATGCGTGTTGATCTTAACATGAAAAGAAGGCGCCACCCAGACGTCGGGACGAACCGCGCCTGGTGGCCCACCCCAAGGGCGTGAGACCCCACTACATATGTTCAGATCCATCCCGTCATCATCCCCCAGACATGAACGAGAATCCGTCGACAACCCACCCAGGTCATGGGATGTGGTCGCCGGAAGAGGAAAAACCCCCATCTCAGTTGCTTTATAAAAACGCTGTTTCAACCACAAGCAACTAAGGCGTGCCAGTCAATCGCCTGTTTACAGCGAGCTAGCACTATACGTGCGTCGGGACACACCCCCATCAATGAACAGGCTATTTAGACCTGTCATTGAATCCCCAAGGCGCCCAGGGGAACGACAAGAGGGGTGTGACACTCCCTAACTCCAACACTTCTGGAATAGAAAGAAGGAAGCATCAACAGTATGTATCCCAGTCTACACAGCCGGGGTAAAAAATGTTCACATTTTTACATCCCACCACCCTCCCATAGGAAAGAGACGGGGATCCCCAGAGAGACTTCCCACGCGAGCTGTACAGATTGAAAAGAATATATTGCACCTTGAGCCATGTAAAAAACTGGTTTTAGGGCCTCCGGGGAAGAGGCACCGAACCCATACACACTCAATAAACGAATTGAATCGAATATACATACAATAGAAAAGGACCCTTCTAGAGGGTCCACTCACTTTGACAATCTGAGGAGGAAGGCTCTGTACTCTGATGGAGGCTTCCTCACATGGAAGAAGGAGTCCGAACTCACAGAAGGCCTGAGTAGGCGCTTGGTGAGGAGGAGCCCTGACCACCCCCCCTGAAAACAGATCCATCACATGGACCTGAACAGCACACGGAAGTCCTACCAACAGAGACGCGCACGGTGACGTACTCTATGGCGGGGGAATTCCTGCGGTGCACACGCCCAATATACCAGGCCGTGGGACCAGGAACTCCCTCCCCCCCCCCCCCCCCCCCCCCCCCCCCGTAACGTGCCGAACCGCCACGTGACGGGAACCTTGAAGGACAGGGGGTGTACCCCTGACCGACAGAACAATGGGGAGAGGAAAGGTTACCAGTTCACCCCTTTACGACCCCACACCCATGATACGACGTAACGACAAAAAGAGAATATGACACAGTCATAGTCAGCTCTATGAAGCGTTTCACAGCTCCACACAGCGCACGAGCTAACCTGCTATCTGATTTTTACTAAGGAAAAACACAGAATAGAGAGGGCTCTAAGAACCCCGGTCCAACATACACATGTGCTTCTGTGGCCAGTACAACCCAGTTGTAGGTCACATGACACACACAACCCATCATCACCTACAAAAAATGGCAAAAAACACTCAACAGAGGAACGCCGTTTTTTTCACAATGAGAGAATACATCATTCTTGATTAGTATCGACCACAGGCCTTGCTAAGCACACATGACAGCAACCAAACCAATTTCCCTTTAGGAAATAAGTTTCTCCAGCAGATTTAGCACAACCTCACCAATCAAGCTGAGAGTTACATCGTATCCCTACCACACAAAAGACACAATTAATGCACAACATGTCTGATAGGAGGTGATAAAGTCCCCAGGGAACCGGGGGGGGAAACACAATCCTCCTATTTTACCCTCAATACGGCCAGTTAAAACAGGAAAACCTGTTAATGTGTGAACTCACTGTTCATTGTCATTACAGTCTGAGAAAGAACATTCTTTTACTCACTCGTCACCAAGCATAGCTTCATAGGTTAGTTGCCTTAGTAGTGAGTACACGGTACACATAAACACCATGATGTTTCTCACACAACAACCAGATCAATACATCACGACCTGCACGGAGAAGCTAACTGCCAGTGACAAAAACAGCTCACACACAACCCGCAACGTATCTCAAATGCATTGCAACAACACACGTTTTGGGAAAAAACACCGTTATTCACAATACATTTAGCAAGGTAAAACCAGAAGACGTGTTATGAGGTCTGGCCAACCCCGTACCTGCCCGGAACGCAGATCAGCGAAGTGCAGTCACAAGCCACCGTAGAACACAGCCGTCCCGTGTTGTTCGATCCGGGCAGCGTCGCCGCTCCACCAGTCGCTACAGTCCTCTTTGTTGACGCAATCCCCGTCTAGGCTCAGGCAGGGTCGACGAACATCCCCTGTCAAGGATGACGTCGTGGTCAAGAGTGTAAAACATGTTAAAAATCAAAGCACGTTCAACAGAATAGCATCAAGCTAACGGCTGCTCCAACCGTTCGGGTGCTATTGCTTCCGCTCGCGAGACGCCGATCTACGACGCACGCGATCAGGAGCGAGCTCCCGGCGGCGCGCGAGAAGCCAAGCTACCCCGCGCCAGGCCACCGACCGGCTAACCGTAAGCTATGAACATGTAAACAATGACATAACACTCACCCAGACAGGCCGCCGTTCTGAACCCTCCTCACTTTTTAAGAGAAAAGAGAAAACAAGACGTCAACACCGCTTCACAACGGTGACATTAACACGTCCGGCGGAATCAGCACAGTACCAACTGGCCTGTATAGCTGACTTTGAACATGAATCTGCCGCTATCGCACATTACATGCACATATCCCCTCGTGAAGGAATACTCTCATTTGGATATGAAAGATGGGGTCTTAACACGGTGACAGAGAGAATCCACTCGTCCAGAACACACAGGGATCACCAGTGTCAATGGTCGCGGCCCACTAGTTAAAACTATAATGGTCGCCAGACCAAGGCCTTCTGTCGCCTAGACGGCTAAACAAAGGACCCTAGCCTGGGGCCGGTTTCCATAAACTTTGTCAAGTAGCCCCCATAGCACTAACAGACAAGTGGAGCCCGCCAGCAAACACTACTCACCCAACCTGGAACGCACCGCTCCTCACAACAGCGGCATGTCCGACAGTTCAGCTGTGGCCTGACAGGTTTCACCCCAACAAACACAGCAAGGAACTGCAGTTGAGAAGCATGCAGCGGCGTGCTCCCAATACGAAAACCGGTGGAGGGTTTGTAGAATGATCATCATCTTCTAGACACTCCAGTACGAAGACAATATCGCCGTATTTTCTCGAAAATAGTGAGAGAGAAAATAAAGATATGATGTCAACGTATCCTTGTTTCCCAAGCTGTTCCTAATCCAATTTCTTCCATCATGGTGTCAAGTGTGGGGATCTACCGAGGCACCTCTTCCTTGTGGTGAAAGCGAGAAGGAGGAGAGCAGGTGACCACACACCTGCTTATGAAGGTAAGCTGATGAGGGGTGTGGTCAGACTAATACTGGTATTAGAGGTACATTTGTGGTTTATTCAGTACGCGTGCACGTACGCGAGATAGTGCAGTAGCGATGCCAAGCTAAGCCACTAACGATACAGAACTGCCATTACACCATATAATTTATATACTCATCAGACTTCAGCATTCACTGTCTTCACGGCTCACAGCTACACTTCAAGTGGCAGGACTTGCTCTGGGGTGAATAACATGCATGAAACACCGCCAATCACCAGTATATTGTATATCCACAATTCATGTGGATGTGATGGATCAGAAACTAGTCTGACCAGGCAAGGCGCCACTGCAAAGACATTATCCATCTTAGTCTTAGTTTCATCTAGTACTGGGTGTTAAAATCTTATTTTCTTCAAAATAAGTGAAAGAATCTGCCAATGGGGATGAGATAACTTTACTTATTCCAAAACAGGATTGTTTCAAGGATTCCCCATTTTCTTTAAATAAGGTCAGTTGAATTATCGGTATGTAGCACCCACTTTACCCACTTTACCCACTTTAGACATTTTAACACACTTTATATTTATTGGTAAAGAGATTTGCACTACAACTCATACCGATAGGTTATGTATATAACCTAGTTATATGAGTACTGGCTGAGTGTCCTGCTCTTCGCCATCGAGATATACCTCATCTCCAGTACCTAGTGTACTCCATCAACGAATAAAACAAATACACCCAGCACCTGCCAGGCCCCGCCCTAGTGACGTACTATATAGCACTAGGCGTGGTCACCACTCGCTCTTCCTCGGAACACCGTTTCCAAAAGAAAAGTTTCCCCAAGGGACCTCAGGGCAAGCTAAGAGCAGGACGCTCAGCCAGTACTCATATAACTAGGTTATATACATAACCTATCGTTATATAGTCGTACTGGCGAATCGCGTCCTGCTCTTCGCCATCGAGATATGGGGACAGAGCAGATGCGAGGACCGACAAATGCACCCCCTGAGGACCCGAAAGCCCACATCAGGGGGGAGGGGAGTCCCGTCACCCCTCCTTCCTAGTGAAGAGGGGGCGGCAGTCAACTCCACCCAAGTGCGAAGAAGAGGGAACTAGAACCTCTTAAACGCACAGCACAGGCGGGACCACGTGTGACACAACACATTGTGGCCCACACCCACACACCCCTGCTACCCCACCGAAGGACGGGAAGCAGGAGAGGTTCCAGACCTCAGAACCGCCTGGGAGACAGAACCCCCGGTCATGTCCACGAGGTAAAACCTTACGAAGGGACCCGGTGAGGACCATGAAGCCGCAGCACAGATGTCCTCCACCGAGGCCCCACCCAGCAGGGTGGCAGAGGCCGCCACCCCACGAGTGGAGTGCGCCCTGACGCCCCCAGGGGGAGCCAGCCCGGCCAACGTGTAGCAAAGGGCAATGCCCTCGCACAACCAATGGGACAGGCGCTGTTTCGACAGTGCCTTACCAGCACGAGAGCCACCGTAACAGACAAAGAGCTGATCGGTAGCCCTGAGGCCCTGAGTACGGCTGAGGTAAATCCCCAAAGCCCGGACCGGACATGACAGGTGAAGGCCCGCCTCCAACTCACTAGCGTGAGGAGGCGGATGAAACGCCTGAACCATAATATCCCTCGAGCGGAATGAACTCCGGATATTTTTTGGCACGAAGGCTGGATTAGGCCGCAGAGTGGCACCGCTATCGAAACGAATAGACAGACACTCGGGCCGCACCGAGAGAGCACAAAGCTCACCCACGCGCTTAGCGGAGGTGATGGCCAGCAAGAACACAGTCTTGAACGAACTGTTAATAATAATAATAATAATGCAGGACCTCATTAGGGGGGTCTTTATTCGGCATGCAACGAACTGGACATGCAATGGGAGCGGCACACACACACCGGGATACACACACACACACACATGCATTGTCTTTCCTCAGTCGCCGATGCGATTGAGTCTCTGCGCTTGACCCATCCCGTCGTACTTCCCCCCATGGGCAGCCGGGAGAAGATAGGGCGTCAACGTGAGCCGCGCCGCGGGGACCAATCCAAGTGCTCCTGTCCGTCTTCGTCAAGGACACCACAGCATTAGCGATCTGTTGTTGTGCATGTTTTTCCATTGGGTTTATCTTATCGGGGGGGAAACCCTTGCGAGCACGAGGAGAACATGCAAACTCCACACAGAAAGGCCTGGGAGATACCCCACCTGGGTACCTGGCATCATGGAAACCTGGTCCCCAAGCGGAAATCGAACCCTGGACCTTCTTGCTGTGAGGCGACAGTGTTAACCACTACACCACCATGCCGCCAACGGCGCTTGCTCAAGAAGCTCAAACGGGGCCATGGACAACCGACCGAGGACCAATTGAAGACCCCAGCTCGGAGCCAGAGAGCGTTTCACCGGCTTAAGGCGTCGAACGCCAAGCAGGAAACGCTTCACAAGAGGGTGGCTGAACAATACAACACCCTCAAACCCCTCATGATAAGAGGATATAGCCGCAGCATATACCCCTCACCGTCGAAGCCGACAGTCTATCAAGGAGAGACTGAAGGAAAATAAGGACAGCATCCAGGGGGCAGGACACCGGGTCCCGGCCCCCCACCTTACACCACTCTTGGAACATACGCCACCTACCCGCGTAAAGCACGATAGTGGAGGGAGCCCGCGCATTCCGGATGGTGTCAACCACAGAAGGGTCCATCCTCTCCAGACTCACCCTCTCACCAGCCAAACCATCAGAGGCTGGCCCAGCACCGGGGGCTGACACAGCGACCCGCACGCTTGAGAGAGGGCCCTCGCCGACCAAGGAACAGGCCACGGCGGGGCTACCAATAGCTGGATCAGGACCGGGAACCACACAGCTGTGCCCCGGTCCGGCGCAACCAGGATCACGGTCCTGTGCTCCCACCGTACCCGCTCCAACAACTGACTTACCAGGTGTGTGGGGGGAAAGGCGTACAGAAGCCCGGGCGGCCATGGATACACTGAGAAGGCATCCACCCCCAAGGGAGGATTGTCTCCCCGGCTGACCGAGAACCACAAGGGGCACTTGTGAGATTGTCTGCTCGCAAACAGATCCACTGAAGCTTCCCCGAAGCGATCCCAGATCTGCCTGACTATGTCTTGGCACAGTTCCCACTCGTCGTGACGAGGACCGCCCCGTGACATCATATCCGCGCCCACATTCTCCTTGCCAGGGATGTGGAGCGCCCTCAGACTGCGCAGCTTGCGAGATGCCCATAGCCAGAGCTTGACCGCTGCCCGATGCAGACGGGTGGAGCGTACTCCACCCTGCCTGTTGATATACGCTGCTGCCGTCATACTGTCTGTTCTGACCAAAACGTGCTTGCCTACCACCAAGTGGGCGAGCCGTCTGAGGACCAGGAGGACCGCCTTCAATTCCAACACATTGATGTGCAGGGTAGACCGGGCAGCATGGATCGTCCAGCTGCCCCCTACTGCGTCGGTCCGACATGTCCCTCCCCATCCTGTGAGGGAAGCGTCGGTGAAGACCATGACGTGTGAACGCCTGCTGCCCATGGGGACCCCGTTGGTGAGGATACCAGGCCTCCTCCAATGGGCGAGATCCCCCCATATCGACAAAGGAACCGTCAACCGTTTCCATTTGTCCCTCACCGGGTCTATTCTCATACTGGAGAACCACCTCTGTATCCTCCTCATCAAGAGGAGGCCAAGAGGGACCACAGCGTGAGCAGATGCCATCATACCGAGCAGGCGCATCACCTGCAGCGCCGTGACCGTCCTCCCAGGACGGAAACCCCAGAGCGCATGGAGGATAGACACCCTCCGTTGCTCCGAGAGGGTTACCCTCATGGGTCTTGAACTCAGAGTCAAGCCCAAATACTCCACCTGTTGACTGGGAAGAGGCGTACTCTTCTTCCAGTTCACAGCAAAACCCAGCCTGGTGAGGAATTCCACCACCAGCCTGGTATGAGACCTGGTAAATGATTTCCTCGAAATAAACATGAAACGTGGTCGCAAAGTTTCGATATATCGATTTTTCAAGCTTGGATATGAGCACACGCACTAACAACCAATCAGTGAAGGAGATGGCCGAGAGCAAAGGAGACCCGGAAGGAGACCCAGAGGTAGGACTCACTCAACAACAAGGCTTCCTAGGCTAATTAGCTTGCACGGCGCTGTTTTATATATTTACGTGCCGAGTATGTGTGTGGCGTGAATTCTGAGGCCACGTTTATAGTAGTGTGGGGTATACAGTGGACGTCGTTTCAATATATTGTGGCGGAAGAGAGTATTTTAGTGTCATATTTAGCACATTGTCATGGAATACACCGCTTAGAAACAACAGGCTGGCTAGGATAACTAGCTTGCATGGCGCTGTTTTATATATTTACGTGCCGAGTATGTGTGTGGCGTGAATTCTGAGGCCACGTTTATAGTAGTGTGGGGTATACAGTGGACGTCGTTTCAATATATTGTGGCGGAAGAGAGTATTTTAGTGTCATATTTAGCACATTGTCATGGAATACACCGCTTAGAAACAACAGGCTGGCTAGGATAACTAGCTTGCACGGCGCTGTTTTATATATTTATGTGCCGAGTATGTGTGTGGCGTGAATTCTGAGGCCACGTTTATAGTAGTGTGGGGTATACAGTGGACGTCGTTTAAATATATTGTGGCGGAAGAGAGTATTTTAGTGTCATATTTATTACATTGTCATGAGATACTCCGCTTGTCGGCTAACTGCTAACGTGCGCGGACTGATGACGACATCAACTCGACTCGAGACATTCGCAGCAGCATAAGAAGTTAATTAAACTTGACAGACATTATATCGACGATAATTATCGATATCGAGTTATATGAAAATAATTGTATCGCGATAACGTTTTTGGTCATATCGCCCAGCCCTAGAAACAATACATAAAACAAAAAATAGACAAAAAGTCTAGCTGCTAGGTTTGTGTGTATCGTTTCTCAAAGTCATTGTTAAAGCCTTCTTCATATCGTTAATGCGTGCCGTGTCTTCATCATATGGTGCTTTTGAAGTTTTGCTTTGAGGGGGGGTGGGCAATCACTGAGATTGTGGGCTGTTCGTCCTCACACATGATAGTGGTCACGACTTTAACTTCATTCTATACTCATACAACTAACGCATTAGTCTGTAAAATGCTGTCTGCTTGCTATTTCGTACCTTGGCTCTGACGTCTTTACCATGCCATGAAAGCCATCACTCTCAACTGCACTGTAAGGTCGTAAATCCTTTGCAAGAAAACTATAGATGCCGTGATTACCTTAGACCCCGCTGAGTTGTGACTGGAAAGAGTGTTTGATATCCATGTCTTTCACTTGTGTTCTTGCTTGTGCTACCTTGTGTACTAGCATTAGCATCCACAGATTCCTTGTGCTAGCTTGTGTAGGCTACTAGCATTAGCATCCACATATTCCTTGTGCTAGCTTGTGTAATGGCATTATCATCCACAGATTCCCTGTGCTAGCTGTACTAGCATTATCATCCACAGATTCCCTGTGCTAGCTGTACTAGCATTAGCATCCACAGATTCATTGTGCTTGCTGTACTACTGTAGCATTATCATCCACAGGTTCACTGTGCTTGCTGTACTACTAGGGTTGCCACCTTTCACAAATAGAAATAAGGGACACCTTCCATCGAGCGTGCGCGTTGGCCGAAAATGGGCGGATTTTGTAACTATTTCTTTTTTAACTTTATTTCGGTTTTAGGGTTAGGGTTAGGGTTATGTTATTTAATTATTTAGGGGAGCCTGTCACCTCAGCTGCAGTAACCTAGAGGGGAGGAGTGGGATGATAAAATTGAAATGAAATGAAATTGAACAGTATGACTTTTATATTGTTGTCTGAACACTATTTATTTATTTATGTTTAAGTATTTATTTAAGTATTTTTGCATTTATGTATTTATGAATTCTATTATTTATGTATTTATTAACTGTTAATCCATTATGAATAATTCCGTTTTCCAGATGAGCATAACAACATAAGAGTTTAAATGGGCACACTATTTCATTATATTGATTAATATTATAAATACATGTTTATTTATTAGACTTTAAAAACTCATGAATGAACAATCAACCATATTAGTAAACTGAAATAGCCTAGACTATGCCCACATCAGCAGCCAATATGTAGGTTCCTGGCTGCCAGGGCAGGTAAATAGAAATACTGACATCTAGTTACAAACACAACCAGATAAATAAGATGTAATATCCCATACCGAATCAATCTCAGGAGATGTTTCAGTCATGAAGAACTGTGACACCTGTGCTTCGGTCCTTTGCGTTCTTATATTTCGGGAATGTTGTTCTCCTGATGCATGCTGTCTGATGTCAGTCAGTCCACCATGCACAACAGAAAACACACACCTACATACTTTGCAGTTTGCTTTATAAACATCTCCACTGACGCTATCAAGCCAGGCAGTTCCCACTCACGTCTGTACTTCTGGAGGCGTTTTGTCTTTTTAGGACGCGGTGGAGTAGTGTCTGCTGTGGACATTTTCAAACAGCAACCATGACAGGCTGCGCACAGACGGAGGATTGGCACAACGGCACAGAACGTATTTTAGCAATGTGAAAGCGCAAATTCTCATTGGCCGTGAGCTGCTGAGCGCACGCCCATCATACCAGAGTTGCCAAGTCTGTTTATTTTCCGCAACTTTTGGAAACAATTTTGCTTGTTTTTTGCTTGTTTTTGTAGGTCGGCTGGCTCATTTCTCTCACAATACTGGCAACCTTAAAATACGGGACAAGGTGCGTCCCGTATCAGTCAGTCAGTCAGTCAGTCAGTCAGTCAGTCAGTCAGTCAGTCAGTCAGTCAGTCAGTCAGTCAGTCAGTCAGTCAGTCAGTCAGTCAGTCAGTCAGTCAGTCAGTCAGCCAGTCAGCCAGTCAGTCTGTCAGCCATTCATCCAGTCAGCCAGTCAGTCTGTCAGCCATTCATCCATTCATCCATTCATCCATTCATCCATTCATCCATTCATCCATTCATCCATTCATCCAGTCAGCCAGTCAGTCTGTCAGCCATTCATCCAGTCAGCCAGTCAGCCAGTCAGCCAGTCAGCCAGTCAGCCAGTCAGCCAGTCATCCAGTCAGCCAGTCAGCCAGTCAGCCAGTCAGCCAGTCAGCCAGTCAGTCTGTCAGCCATTCATCCAGTCAGCCAGTCATCCAGTCAGCCAGTCAGCCATTCATCCAGTCAGTCTGTCAGCCATTCATCCAGTCAGCCAGTCAGCCAGTCAGCCAGTCAGCCAGTCATCCAGTCAGCCAGTCAGCCAGTCAGCCAGTCATCCAGTCATCCAGTCAGCCAGTCAGCCAGTCAGCCATTCATCCAGTCAGTCTGTCAGCCATTTATCCATTCATCCAGTCAGCCAGTCAGCCAGTCATCCAGTCAGCCAGTCAGCCAGTCAGCCAGTCAGCCAGTCAGCCAGTCAGCCAGTCAGCCAGTCAGCCAGTCAGCCAGTCAGCCAGTCAGTCTGTCAGCCATTCATCCAGTAGAGCGAGGAGCAGCCAGCAGCCTAGGGCTCTGGTCCAGCAGGAACTGAGCAGGACGAGCGTCTGGAGTCGGTTGATGGATCATGTGGAGGACGAGGTGAAGCACTCGCAGTATTTGTCACAAAAAAAAACACAGCTGAAAAACAGCATTACCATAGAATCCTAGTCAACTGCCACGGCCGTCCTGCCTGCTAGGCAGATCAGACACTGCACTTAGGGCCCCACCTTCCTGAATAGGGCCCCCAACCATTTTACGTTTACGTTTAGTCCTTTTAGCTGACGCTTTTATCCTAAGCGATGTACAAGTTCTGTATGACAAGTCAGCAGGGACGCTACAACTCTTTCAGCTGAGTAACAATGTTCATCAAACATCAACCAATCAGAATCGTATTTGAAAGATAGATAAAAAAATGTAATAATAATAATAATAACCAATACATCTCAGTATGACTGCCGAATTAGTGGTGGAATTATTCAATCAAGGCCCTCTTAGTTGTTTAATTGGTCATTGGGACGTTAGTCAGCCAATCAGAGGACCCCTTGATACGTCAATCATCATGTCAAAAATTATTTCAACCGAATGGCAAAATGTTGAAACGGCTGAACCCCTCTGGTGGGCAATCGGATTTAAGGTAAAACGGAAGACCCCAAATAATCTGCTCTGTCAACTGCATACACACAGTTGTATTCTCTTACTGTAGCTCATTGTCAAATATTGGTATTGGTTTAGCTCTATTGACGAGCTTTGTATGCATTACATATATACAAAGCTCTATAACAAACCTGCACGTTCTGAGGGTTAAGTCAAAACTCGTCCTAACTAATTACTGCACGTTTGCATTGTGTTTTCAAAGGGATCAACAGAAAGCTCAAAGAGTCTCGACACAGGCTGGTGGGGTGAAAACACAAGCCACTGCTGAGATACAGTATGAAATTACCCCTTTCTCTCCGAAGTCTCCTTTCAAATCCTCCAGTCGACGAACGCTTGGTGCTGCCACCACTGGTCACCACCTTGATCACCACCTTGACCTGACAGGATAACAGTGATAGTAATGTGTTTCATTGGCGACCAGTGATGATGGCAGCACCAATCATTCGTCAACTGGAGGATTTGAAAGGAGACCTCGGAGAGAAAAAGGTAATTTTATACAGAATTTCAGCAGTGGCTTGTGTAGGATTTCGATTTGCCAGTAAATATGAATCTTGATGGCCAGTAAATATGAATCTTCTGCGACACACACTCGCATAAAATCACACAAAGTGCTTTTGTTGCAGTAGGCTACAGTAATGAAAAGCCTTTACAAAATGTTAAAACCCCCACTACTAACATCAACAATGAAGAGGAGACTGGTGAAGAGGAATAGGAGGAACATGCGGAAAACATTAAGGTGGTTACCAGAGAAAAAACAGAAAACAAACCCATCTTTCAGGCTGAAATATACACATGGCTGAGACACAACACTGTTTTCAAGAACGGTACCGTGACACAGGCAGATCAGAAGTTTGTTACCGCATTCGTAGCTGTCAGAAAGCAGTACATTCAGCATCTAATTGACACCGTGAAGGACAGATTCCCTAAAAACGACATTGCTAAACCCTACTAAATGGTAAATGGTGCATTTATATAGTGCTTTTATCCAAAGCGCTTTACAATTTTGTTCCTCACATTCACCCATTCACTCGCACATTCACACATCAACGGCAGAGGCGACCTTGCAAGGTGCCAACCTGCTCATTGGGAGCAATTATGGGTGAAGTGTCTTGCTCAAGGATACTACGACACGCTGCCCGGGAGGAGCGGGAATCAAACCGGGAACCTTGCGATTACCAGACGACCGCTCTACCTCCTGATACACTGTCGCCCCGAGAGGTAAGGGTGAGTTTAAGTGGCATAAAATGCATTTGGCTTTGGTTTTAAACATGTATTTCTTGCACACGCATGTATCTGCATTACACACGTGTATTACATTATGGCCGTTACATTTTACATTGGGCCAGTCAATTTGAATCGTATCAGCCACGTTGGCCGGCCCCAGAAAATGGCTAGCGGAAACCTGACATTTACTTATGTGTTTTTGACTATGGCCTTCTGCCAAGAAACTAATCATAATTCCTCCTGCTCCACAGAGCTCTCCAGGCGCCAACCACCATCACACCAGCAAAGAGTAAACCAGGGGGAGGAGAGGGGAGGAGCAAGGCAGCTCTATTTTAGGAACGTGCCTAAAAATATTTCATTAAATAATGACAGGAATGCATGTATATGGGTGTCAGTGTTATGACTCACTATGCATGTGTGAGAGTGGAGAAGCGCAAGAAATATTTATTTGTACATGAGCATAGCCTGTGATTTTGTGTGTATCTGTATGTGTATGTGTGCGTGTGCGTGTGCGTGTGCGTGCGTGTGCGCGCGTGTGTGTGTGTGTGTGTGTGTGTGTGTGTGTGTGTGTGTGTGTGTGTGTGTGTGTGTGTGTGGCACTGTGCTGAAAGAAGGTAAATGGAAAGAACATGCAGGTTCTCCTTTACTGTCTTTCTCTCTCTCTCTCCCTCTCTCTCTTTCCCCCATCTTCTCATCTCTCAAGGGGAGGCAGGTCTCAGGGTTTCTCAGGAATGTTGACTTTTCAGTGCCTGGGTCCCCAGGGGGGGGCGGGGGGGGGCTGGTAGAGGTCTTGACCCCTCCCCCTGCTTCCCTGGAGCCTATCAGCTAACTAAGTTAGCATGAGATAACTGTGTGACCCCACCTCAAATCCCCCCCCCCTGTCTCCACCTCCCGTAACTCCCCCCACTCTCTATTTTCCTCACCCAGGGCTAATAGTGTGAGACAGCAGCTTCATTAAAAGCAGAGGAACATCCATCACCCCTACTGTCTAATCCTGGCCGGTGGCATGATGTGTCTGTCAACTCCTGCCCTCCTTGTCTCTTTTGGCACCACTGTGCCCAGTCAGTCACCGATGGACCTTCTCTCTATAATCCCACACTGGACCACAGTGCCATCCGGGCACGTACCGCTATGTCACGCGCCAGGAGCTCCATCTTCTATTTTCGCACAACCTCACTTTCAGATTGACGCCTGGAAAGGGAGGTTTATACATTGGATCTTAAAGGGGTTTTTATCACAGCCCTTATAGTCATGAAACTTGCTCATGGCTGAGAACCACGTCAACTTTCAATTGAGGTAAACACATGAAAATTACTTCAATTGGACATACAAGGTTTTCTCCCGACGGCAACGATATGCTCCGAGGCAGAATCATTACGTGGCACTGAAGCATGTCGAATTAATATCTACAGCCCACTGACATAAGAAAAAAGAAATATGTGGAAATGTCTGCATTCCTGTGGACACTGTCCTCCGCTCAGCGCTCAACTGACCCCCATGGATTAAACGTGCTCCCTCTTTCAATGCCGGGAAATTACTGCTGCTCAGCCTTACAATGAAAACAGGTGCCGTAGGGAACATTTGATATGTCACCACCGTCTTACAGAACAGATTCACTTCCAGCTCTAAGTGTGTGTGTGTGTGTGTGTGTGTGTGTGTGTGTGTGTGTGTGTGTGTGTGTGTGTGTGTGTGTGTGTGTGTGTGTGTGTGTGTGTGTGTGTGTGTGTGTGTGTGTGTGCGTGCGTGCGTGCGTGCGTGCGTGCGTGCGTGCGTGCGTGCGTGCGTGCGTGTGTGTGTGTGTGTGTGTGTGTGTGTGTGTGTGTGTGTGTGTGTGTGTGTGTGTGTGTGTGTGTATGTGTGTGTATCTGTCGGTGTGCATGTGTGCACAGGGGAGCTAGGGAATCAGTAACAGTCCCTTTGGCCCTCGAAGCACACTGCCAATATTCAGTTAAAAAGGAATGTACTGGCGTTACTCTGTTTTTTTGTCTGTCCACGGTAGCTAACACTTCCTTTATAGGTATCCCTTAACACATCATCGTTTTGGGAGAAGAAAAACAAGCATTTTGGTTTTAGCCAAGTTTTAGCCACAATGGGATATGTGCAAACAAACTGAAGCCTCCTCGTGGCATATTAGGTGGGTTTTAGTGATACTTTTGAATTGCAAGGAAAACACAACCTCACAGTGAAACAAATAAAGAAATATCCAGACTGAAAGGGTTGATAAGCAGACATGTATGACAACATGATGAGTGGTAACCCTTATTTGATCTTACAGGTCAAACTTAGGTCAAATACACGGAAAATACCTTCAATTCAGACGGTCGAATTAATTCTGGATTGTATCTTTAAAGGATTCTGTTCCAGTAACAAATCCACTTCGTCAGTACCCGAGTTCGGGGGCTGGAGCCGACTTCTCCGACCACCTGACCCCCGTCTCGCGGTGCAACGGTTAAGGCCGTGCGTCATGGGTGGTCAGCTTTTCAGCAGAGTGGAAATGACAAATGTCATATCGTGCTGTATTTCATTCACGCATGAAAAGGGACATTACTGGTCAACTCCACAGAGACCACATCGTGCCCATTGGAAGACACGAGAGAGGTTAGGAGTTGTAACATGTTCCTCTTCTTGAAGGAACAGTGACGGGAACGTTTCCATATTGACACGGACGCTGACGCAGCTGATGACGTTGGCGCTGTCATCCCTTTTCATTCTGGACTCTGGAAAAACAGGAGTAGTAAGTTAAGCACTGACTGATGCCCTGTGGCTGTGTGGCCAGCCTGCTGTACGGGGAATATAAAGTGCTCTGTGCAGGGCCGCCTGGGAGAAATGCGAGGCCCTGTGCGAGATTTAAACGCGAGGCCCCCCCCCCCCCCCCCCCCCCCCCCCCAAAAGGTTAAAAAATATATATATATATATATATATATATATATATATTTATTTTTATTTTTATTTTTTTATACAGTCAACATATTCGTAAATAATAGCGCTGCCCGAGGCTGGGCATGATACAGTCAACATATAGCAAGAGAGAGCGAGAGAGAGCTCCCGTTCTATCCCGGTCAATATACAGTGTACAGAGAGAGAGACACATTGGAAAGAAATTGAAGTGCTATTTGGCCCTAAACAGAGAGTACACAGTGGCAGAATACCTGAGCACTGTGACTGAAGATCCTTGACTAGGTACAGACTCAGCGAGCACAGCCTAGCCATCGAGAAAGGCCGCCATAGGCAGACTGTGTGTGTTAGAAAGAGAGAGAGAGAGAGAGAGCATGTGTGTTAGAGAGAGAGCATGTATGAGAGAGATAAGCAAAGATGACCCCCTAAAGGATATTCAACTTTTAATGAAAGAACAAAACAGAAGGAAAAGATAACTTCACAAAGGCAACATGAATATACATAGATCCAAAAGGACAAAGATCAACACTTAAATCCAAAGAGAAGAGGGTCTATACCAGAGAAAACAAAGCAGCAAGGAGCCAATGGCCGACAGCTAAAGGCTAGCCAGGTATGCTACTGACACCAGGCCACACACAGCTTTGGCCAACGGCCCAACGCTACCCAAGCTACACAAACGACCAAGACAATGAATTCACACACAGCACATGTCGTATCTCCAAATGTTGTGAAGTAACATATGTTTTGCCTGGAAAAAAACATCGTTATTAACAAAACATTCGGGAGGGGAAAGGCCGCGAAAGGCCGCAACACAGGTCTCCACGTTGACGAAAGGCCTCTCGCTGGCGGGACAAAAATAACCCCCTGCTATTCTCACGGCTAATGTCAATGGTCGTAGCACAAGCTAACAGCTAACTCAAGGCTAACTGATAGCATCAAACGAACGTTCCCAGCCGAGCGCAGCCGGCAGCTAACGTCGTAGCTAAACAGCTAACTGGCTAACAGTTAGCTCAACCAGGCTATCGCTAACCATTAGCTAACGCAGAAGCAAGCTATGCGGCTACATACAGGTGCTGACACCAGGCCACACACCGTTAGCTACTAGTAGTACTACAACAGCTAGTCGGCCAGTTTAGCTCCAGGGAGAGAGAGAGAGAGAGAGAGAGAGAGAGAGAGATGTCCACGGCGGGAATACAATAGAGTTAATAGAATAGGTTAAAAACTCACCAAACGTCCAAGAGGATGGAGACAAGTTTCAAGTTTCAAGTTTCTTTAATAGTTGTCATACAGAAGTACAGAATACTTTCATACAAAATGCTTCTTACTGTTACGCTCCAGAGACTGTGCTAGACAAGATAGTATCAAATAACATAGTATAGCATGTACTACCGCGTGGAGTTGACGAAGTTCATCTGCCAAACGACCATCCGCTTCATCTTGGCTGTATGCGCTGTCTCTAGGTTAGCTAACGCTAGTTAGCCTTTAGCTAAGCTAGCTACTAGCCGACATCATCATGGCTATACCATGACAAGGCTCCGGCCATTTGTCCCGCCAGCGAGAGGCCTTTCGTCAACGTTCCTTGGTGACCGACCGACTGATAATGACCGACCTCTTTCTTCGTCTTGGCTGGCATAACTAAGCATAATAGTCAAAAGCTGCACGCGCGAAATAGTCAAATGCAGCTGACTCACGCCGGCGTACTACACATGATGTAACTTCATGTAAGTAACCACTCCCTTCGTTGAAACCAATAGTATGTCTGCTGCAGAGCCCCAGAGGCTGAGCTCCAATAGTGCAGACACAGGAACAAGTCAGACACATTCTACAAACGTGTCTAATGTGAAATATATAAGCATATAAGCAAAACTAGATTTTAGGTCTGTGATGAAAAAGGGCCTCGCGGGAAGGGGGGCCTCGCAAAAATAAATAAATAAATAAAAATAAAAATAAAAAAAATAATAAATAATTTTTTTTTTTTTTTTTTTTTTTTTTGCGAGGCCCCCCTTCCCGCGAGGCCCTGTGCGACCGCACTGCTCGCACACACCCTGAGGCGGCCCTGGCTCTGTGTCTACAGACTGTGACTCTCAGGGCATCTCATGTTGGTAACATTATTGAATTTTTTTATCAAATCAAATCAAATAAAATGTATTTGTAAGGCCCGACAACACACGTTAATGTCCCCATGGGACATCAAATAATAAATGTCACCAACAAACACAACATTGACAACAACAATAACTACAATAATGACAAGACAACAAAAACAACAAACACAGACCCAAAACACGACCAAAAACCAAATACAAAATATACCCAGACCCCCACTCACTAATCTATCACCTAACCCCCCCCCCCCCCTTTAGCTCTATCAACCCTGCCCCCCCCCTTCTAATCCCTATCGTTAACCTCATACGACAGCCGCCCAAGTCACCCTCCAAGACTGTTGGAAATGAGCCTCTGCAGTCACTCAGTCACAAGTCATACAAGTGAGTCAGGCAAATGGGGATTTTTTTGATGTAACAAGTGTCCTGACTGGCTGAGGACACAGGCACTAAGCCAGGAAGATGCAGCTCATGCTGGTAACATTCTTATCGCAACGCTGAGCAGATGATGACTAGGGCCGGGTATCCGCACCGATTGCCCCGATTCGATTCTCAAGGTCCAGATTCTATTTGATTTTAATTGGATTCAATAATTGATTTGATAGTGATTTGATTAGGCTTGATGGCGATGTCAATGGATGTCATTTGGTCGACTGGGTCTCAATAGTAGTTCAGCAGAAACACAGGACAAACTAAACGAGACGTCTGCCGCACGGGATGTGCACTGGAAATAACGTTTAGCAGGCATCTTCACATATCCACTGAAAAAGGCATAGATTGTGTTACGTCTCGGGTATTGAACAGATACAGAGCAATGATAGACAGGTCTTGTTCAAACCCAGTTTGGGTATATTTAATAATAAACTGGACTGGTCGGATAACACAGAGGCCCTCTACAGGAAGGGACAGAGCAGGCTGTTCTTCCTGAGGAGACTCAGGTCCTTCAACGTGTGCAATAGACTGCTGCAGTCATTTTACCAGTCTGTAGTGTCCAGCGTCCTCTTCTATGCTGTGGCATGCTGGGGAGGCTACATCAACTCAAGGGACACCAACAAGCTCAACAAGCTGGTGAGGAAGGCTAGCTCCGTGGTGGGAGTCGAGCTACCTAGACTAGAGGTGATGGCAGAGAGGGGGATGAGAAGGAAGCTGGCTGCCATCCTGGAGAACCCCTCCCACCCCCTCTACGACAAGCTAGTCAAGATGAGAAGCACGCTCAGTGTGACATCCTCGGGCACGACGCAAAACACAAGTTGATTTCTTGGACTGATTTTAATGAAGAAGCTTGATCCAACCTCATCCAAACCGTAAAATATGTATGAGTACAAATGCATACAAAAGATACTATTACTATCACAAGTCCATCACCAATGGTTGGAACATCACTAAAACATATACCACAATTATTATCTCCATCAATCAATACCTTATTGGCTGCGTGCCAGTACATGAGAACATCGATGCTTTACTGTAGTGTTTCTTCTGTCAGTTTCTTGAAAGATTGTCTTGATACGTTGGCTTGATGGATTGTTCTTTAGTTATTAGAATGGCAGGTAATTTCATTACCACTCAAGTTCATAGTTCCAACGCAAGAGAAAGAAGGCGGAAACACGTCACCGGATACCAGGTGTGTCAACTCTCGTGAGATGTGGTAATTGCACAAATAAAATAGAAAACACAGTGCGCCACTAATATATATCTTATATAAAACAAATAAGAAATACATTGAAAAGCAATTGAGTGTATTATTACTATTATACAAAATAAGCATATAAATTGTAAACATAAATAACTATATTAACCAACTGTTGCAGTTACATTCAGCCACAGACTCAACTAACCGCCTCGGACAGTCCTTCATACCAGCGGCCATCAGGCTCCACAAAAGTGGGCAGCGACTGCTGCCAGACATTGACCTAGAACTAATAGGAACCCAAGGAGGACAATAACACTACCTTAGGCATACTGCACCTTATGTGGATACTGTGATACTGTGAATAATGTATATTTCAGTTAGTTAAATAGTAAATTATAACACTACCTTATGCATACTGCACCTTATGTGACACTGTGAATACTGTGAATATATATTTCAGTTAGTTAGATAGTAAATTATATTTACCTATTTGTTTACACTGCTTGTGTTGTTTTTACTACCTGTACCCCCCCCCCTTCCCCCATGCTGCTATGATGCCTGAATTTCCCCAATGGGATCAATAAAGGAATATCTTATCTTATCTTAATAGTAGATTGATCAGGTATTCAGGCAGGGGTCGATATACAGGGGGAGCACTCGTACAGCCCAGGGGCTTGCGCGGGACAGGAGAGTCAGACAGGCAGAGGTCAAACGAGTACAGGGTAGTTAGCCAGGCAGGGATCAAAAACGAGTGCAGGTCCTCATATGTTCCTGGGAAAAGGCAAGGAGAGTTGTCAGGCAGGCAGGGGTCAGAGCACGTCTTGTCGAGAGCCAGAGAACAGGGTGAAGAGCCAGGTAGGACTGGGAGGAAGGATGAGAACAAGGGTTAGACACGGTCGAAGCACAATGGACTAGAGAACAATACGAGAGAGCAGAATAACACGACAAACTGGGAAAAACGAAGTTACGCTCTGGCAGCCTCATGACATCTGGGGCGGGGTTATATTACTGACGTAATTGGCCCACAGACGTTAATCAGCTGCTCCGCTGACTTGACGAGAGAACAAGAGAGAGAGACAAGTTCAGCAGAAACACAGGACAAACTAAGAGACGTCTGCCGGACGGGACATGCACTGGAAATAATGTTTAGAGGCGAATCTTCACATATCCACTGAAAAAGGCATAGATTGAAAGATCGATTCGATTTAAACTCCAATCTTTTCTACATGTGGTCCTCTGCCTCCTGTTTTTGCTTTTCACTTGAACCTTCCATGTTGCTCCAGCAGGTTAATAACCTCTGGACGTTTCTCCCACACACTGCTTAGCATTTTCCTGCCTCTGACACTGGTGCACCTCTCGGGTCTCATCGCCCCTCGTTTTGGCCCGGGGTGCTGCTTGAACTTAGGGACACACTCTCCATCCCTCGGTGGGAGAACTGGGTGAACGAGGAGGAAATGGGCTTTTTTCCCCCAAGGATGGAACAGGCAATGCCGGAGACAACATGAGGATTGGCTTAAAAGAGGAAGCAAGGAGGATTACTGGGGCTTTTCTGACAGAGAGGGGGGGGGGGGATAATTTGACATCATACAATGGACTGCATGGAAGAACGGAAAAGACAGACCAAACTAAACCTTAACAAATGCTCTTTTTACCCTCAACTGTTAAAATAATGTGTGTCCGCAAGAATGGAATATCTTACTTATTGCATCATACTGTATCTTACCTAGTGATAAC
>NC_140177.1:54355678-54360678 GCF_963971535.1 Notolepis coatsorum | reverse complement strand
CACAATATTGTGGTATAATATAATGTCCTCATGTAAATATATTCCCCTCCCCTGTGTCCCCCTTACCTGTGCCCCCCCCCCCCCTCTCTGTGGAATAAGACATTCCCCTCCCCTTTCTCCCCAAACCTGTACCCCCCCCCAATTGACCTATCAAATGGGACCACACACCCCCCCTTGTTGAACTATATAGGGCTCCTCCCGACCACAATCGAGGTCTTCTTACCTGGGTCATTTCAGCTGATCACCTGGGGGAAGCCCTCAGCCATTCTCTCTATGTACTTACTATCTGTTTGGTTAATAAACCTTTGTTATTATCCAAACCTCGGTTGACTGAGAACATTCTTCATCAGGATATCCACAAATATCCCACAATTGGCGTCTACGAACTTGTGACGGACTCTTGCGTCCTACCGGCGTGCTGTATTGTTTCAGCTATACAGAGAAAAGTGAGTATAATAGACTGGTCGACCAAAAAATGTATGGCAAGGAATTAAAACCTTCCCGCTTTTCTCTGTGCCAGGTGAATATTACAGAATGTTGTCAAATATTGAGATCATGGCTGAGTAAGAATAATGTGCATTAATATATCTGATCTGTATTGAGAATCGTTACCAGGGCGCGCGTGCACCTGGGTCCTTATCAGGCGGTTCTGAGAGGATGGGTTATATGTGCTATTCCCAAAAGTTTAGGCACAAAGGTTGAAGTGCTATTCCAGGTCGAGTTGGAGCCGACCAAAAGCTAAGGCACACAAAATAAGGTTGTTGGATTGCTAACCCAAGTCTAGCTGATGCAGACTAAAATATAGGCAACAAGGCAAGAAACGTGGGCTTATTAGATGTGATATCCTTGAAAACGCTACTCTGTTAAAAACGTTCTGTGATTCCTTTGCAAAGAGGCGGGAAGTTAGGACCGAGAAGCTGATGGAATCATAATTAGAAATTACCAGAGTAGCGTCATAATATTCATTGTTTCAACCTCAAACTAAGCCCACAATCTCTTCCATTCCTGAAAACGATGTATTTGGATTAAATTAACCAATTGATCATACAGATAAGCGGGACGCTGATTACGCGATGTCCCGGTGTAGTACGCCATACTACACTAAACGGGACATTAGTCGCGAGTTGAAGAGACCGAGAGTATGATTAAACGGTATATTCACATCTAATATATCGCTGGTAAATTTCGAAGTCAGGTTCGGTCGTTATGACTTTAATAACGATGTATAGTTATGTCAAGGGATACATGCCTTGTCGCAGCAGATGCTGGTCGACTAAACGAACAGCGATCCAATACAGTCAGATATACACACACGTTAACTTATATGTATTAATGTTTGTTTGTCTGTTTTAAGTCTCGTTTGTATGTGCACAGTATAGAACCCGCCGCGGTGCTGTATTGAGTAAAGAAACCGACGGATAGCGCGACGAGCATAGGGAGACGAGTACCGTTATACAGAGGATAACATTGAGGTGCAACTCACGGGACAAACTAGGATAGTAATTTCCGGAATCAACAAAACCGGCCCACGGGAACGACCATTTGGGGAAGTATAGTTTTATCGTTTCAGTTTGTTTACGTTTCACATATGCACAGGCGCGTTCATTTGGTAACAAAACGCTGGTTTAGGAATTCCAGGCTATTGAGAGCTCGTGGAAAAAATACTGTATGAATTGCAAAGCGTTATTTCCGAGATGAATGGGAACGCGTGAACGTCGCATGGACTGATGACGTCATACAAAAGTGCGATATGAAACTATCATTGGGCGAACGGTAAGGTTTAATATGCCCGAGGCCGAAGGTATATGAAATCCACGTATAATATACGACGTCAACACAACAGCTTTCCCCGGTGAGTATGAAAATCATAAATATAGATGCTTTGATTGATTGATTGAAAACTGTATTAACAGATTGCAGAATGGGTACAATACAGTACAGCTCAATACACACAATTGTTAAGGGGATGCAGACCAGAGAAAGACTTTCGTCTTGTTTACATCAGGGTCCCCCATTTTCAATTCATCAGGACATATATGACATACATGACATACAGATAGTCAGTACTGCTACATCTATACATTTATGACATACCAGAATTGCAAATTCAGTACTGTTTGTGTTACAAAAGGAGTCAAGAAAAGAGAGTATATACATTTGACGTAGAAACTGTACATACACAACTATCATCTCAGTTACAGTAAATTACAACTATCTCAGATCACTTGAGTGTTTATGTTGCTTTAATTTACACATTATAAGTCACATAAAGCTAGTTTTAAATAGGATTCTAATCAACACAACCCAGACAGTCAAAGAGGATTCACTAACATATTTTTGTGTTTACAGGAAGCAAGCAGACAATCAGGAGAGGCAGACGGATTTAACTCTAAATTGAATTACAAAGCAGTGTTTAAACACACCTGTATCACAAAAGACTGAAACTCCAATGATTTGCATCTGAACGCAGACAATCAAGAGGCAGACTGAGTTAATCTACATTTGAACACAAAGCAGTTTGGAGCTAAAGGGAAATCAATTGTGAGACGATAGCAGACACTATTCAGGATGGGTACTTAAAAACAAAGGGCAGGAGCAGACAAAGCTATGCAACAGCATGCACTCTGACCACAGACTTGGTGGACCAACAGAGAACCACTTAGTTGACATGAATCAGACACGGGTGAAGAATTTGCAGTCATGAAAGACACCATATTTCCCATACTAACAAAATAACATAACTTGCATGCTATCCCCTCCTTCTATTCTCTGCTTATAACCAACAACATGCATGATTCTTTTAACAAACTAATACATTTCCATGACTGCAAAATATCAACCACCAAAATTGCAGCACAATTATCTAAATGTACAAGATATACAAGTACATTGATCATTTAGCTGACACTTTTATCCAAAAGCGACTCACAGGGTCTGTATGACAGGACATCAAAAAGGGCACAACTCTATCAGCTGAGTAACAATGGTCATCAAAGTGTTGAGTGCTACAGTGTAGGTTAGTTTATTAGGACAAATGCATCACAGTAAGGTTAGCTAGGGTTAGAATTATTTGTATCAGTTGAAAGCAGGATAATCATTTACACAATGATTATCAAAATGCACAAGGTATATTAGAGGTAATTAAATTAATACTACTTAAGAGTAGACGAGAAAATGAATGATTGTTTTTCATGCAAAATTAACTGGCTGCCTAGATTTTATGTTTTTTCCCCATGCTAAATTATGACGAGCCACACTGAGACGTGAAGAACGCCAGAGAAGGCGTGACGAGGTAAGTATCCTGAGGCACACCCATCGCACAGGTAAGATCAACTTCAATTTAACATCACAGACTATGAAGAAAAAGAGCTATTTTATCTGATTCAAGACTTTGGCCATTCATTTACAATTTTATTTAAAGCCTAATGCTGTAAGATCTAGTTAGATACAATATCTGATAAGATTGTAGTGAATGTGACCTTCTTAACATAAGGAATCACTGCTAATGCAATTGGCTTGCATTTCCTATTTTCAATTAAGTGATTTTATTTACAATGAATTGAATTAATCCCAAAATGATTTTCTTCTTTAGCAGAAAGGCGTTGAATCATTTATGTGAGGAGGTTTTCTAAGGCAGTTTTCATCATCCTCAGATCATGAATTGGTGAGAGGACAGGACGCGTGAGACGACGCGTGACCTGAACCACGAACAACAGCAGAGGACCACGAAGGACACCGTCAAGGAGCTGCGGACACAACCAGGGCGACGACAACAACCGTGGGAGAGCCGCCATCCAACCCAGCCCACAGACGTCCCCAAGAAAGGGGAGCAGGGGACCACGAAGGAGACGGCCTCCACCCCGGCACTGCAGACCACGGCAGACCAAACCCATCACCTGCAGATGGGAACCAAAGCCCCGACCATCAAGGTGGATTCCCATGACAAGATTGTCATCCATGTGAGAGAGAGCGTCCTACAGACAGGCCACTACACCAGCAAACCCTCGGCCCTCTGGTACCGCGATGACGGAGAGCGGGGGACCAACCACCACACAGCACGTTCAAGACCACCCTACCGCCATGTCTCAAGGCCTGATAAAGGTCAAGCGTGAGCACAGTGGCAGACATGTGATGGTGGTGGAGAACAACATAGGCTCCAGGAAAAGAGTCTGCAAGGCCACTATAGTTGACTGCTACCGGTGACCCTTGACAAGGTACACAGGGAGTGGACGGCGACCTCCTGTAGGCCCCCTCTGAATGATGGACCAGTGAATGTTCCCGACTGCATCGTCAACAAGAGACACATCATCAGAGACCTGTGAACCAAGAGACTTCTGAACACACAGTGTCCACATTGTTATGTATTTATTTAATTTCTATGTGTTACTGTTTGGCCCTGCCACACGACCGACAGAGAACACCTTGTCAACAACGACGCAACATCATTCAGATTAATACCTTCACAAGCAGGAAACTTTTCACACAATTGTATGTATCTGCAAAACGATGAACTAGGGATGTGATGAAAAGAAATCAATGAGAAAGCATTAACAATGGTTAGTAATAATGAGCTAAAATGTATTGCTGAAGGAAGAAGTGGTCACATGATCACATTACATCACATTTGAATTACTTAGGTTACAAAATTGCCTGATTCTAAGTAAAGATCAATCTTTCAATCACAGATGAAAGTGACACTCAAACTCAGGTTAAATACAACTGGATCCTAAGTAATTTCATCAAGAATCATTATAAATTGTGCATATATATATTTTTGAACAGTTTCCCATAATCAATCATGTTAGTTTTATTAACCACTAGGTTAACGATTGTTTAAATGTTTTTGTACACATTAGCCACTAAGTTAATGCTTATGTGTAAATCCTATTCCTAATAATTATGCACACGATTTTGTGTTTTCACCCTGTGCACTCTGACCACACAGAGACAGTGCATGTATTTAATTGGTTTATTACGATGCCTGTATGTACAACCATCAC
>NC_140177.1:54258178-54350678 GCF_963971535.1 Notolepis coatsorum | reverse complement strand
AGAGAGAGAGAGAGAGAGAGACTTTTGATGTTCTTTATTAAAACATGTCAACTAAAAACAGTCAGTAGAGACACAAAAAATCTCACGGCATCTTCATAAAAACAACACACACACCCACACACTCACCCGCACACACACACACACACACACACACACACACACACACACACACACACACACACACACACACACACACACACACACACACACACACACACACACACACACGCACACACACACACCCACAAACACCCCAACAAACCCCAAAAACATCCATCAGCACATAAAAACCACTTGACATTCAAATGCATATGTTCAGCCCCTCCTCCCCCACAGTACACATTGCATTCCCCAGTCCCCAAGCATTCACGAACACATCAACATTATGTCTCAGTGAGAAATACATGAAAAAATCGAATCTAAGGCGTGCAGAAATCATACCCCTCAGCATAGGCACCGATTCCGTAGGACCAACGCCCCTGATCCTATTCCTACGGGTCAGCCAAATGGCTAACTTAGCCTGCCCGTAAACAAAGTTCAGTAAAACGCTCACAACCTTGTTACGTAATGAATATGTTTGGCCGAGGATGAAACTCTCCACACAGAACATCACCCCCAGCTTCACACACAACCCTTTTAGGAACCACAACACCCTATTGATCCTTTGACACTTTAGGAAAACATGGGTTACAGTCTCAGATACTCCGCAAAAGGGGCACCCATCACCCACCCCTGGATCCACCCAAGCCAGGAACCGATTCGTTGCCAACACCCCATGCGCTATCCTCCACTGTAGGTCCCCTGACCTCTTAGGCAGTGGCTGTTTGTAAAAAACCCTCCACCTAAAGCTAGCAGTGCTGCCCTCACCCAGCACCCCCTGCCACTGATGCTGCCTGACGTCCTGCAGGGACCTGATGTTTCTGACCTTCATGCAGGTTATGTACAGAGCCTTGCCACATGCCAGGCTAAACTGCCCCAAGCTGGGGGTGGTAAAGGACAGTAACCCTCCCCCCTCCTGCCAGACCCCATTCTCTGCCGATACCTGCAATGCAGGGAACTCCAGCACCTGCCCTCCCTGTGGCATCACTGTGCGGTCTCTGACATAGTCCGGCAGAACCCCCAGCACTTCCCTGATAAACCCTTCCAGCAGTCTCAGAGATATTATTCCAGTCTGAAGAGAAAGCTCCTGAGGGGTCTTCCACTCCCCTCTCTCTGGCGACAGTAAATGTGAAAGTTTTCTGATGCCCCCTCTCATGAGCCGCTGTCTCAGGGTGGCAGAACACACCGCCTCCAGGGGGAACAAAGTGTTATAGAAAAAAGAGGCTCCTCCCATACCCACGGTCCTTGTGCCTCATCCTCCACCGAGGCTTTCTCAGCAGCTGCCAAGCCCTCAGCACCGACAGGTAGAAATCCGAGACCCCCACAGTGTTCAACTCCTCCAGCTCCATCAGGAACAACTGCAGGTCCAGCCCTAAACCACCAGCTTTCCGCAGCAGTGCACACCATGGCCCCCTCCAGCATATTCCTGTACTGTATTGCAGCTTCTGTGCTGCCTGGAGCCTGAAAGCATTCATCCTGCTCTCTAGGTCAATAAGGCCTTGTCCTCCTTCCTGAACCGGCAAATAAAGGACTGTGGCCCTCAGCCAGTGATGTCCGGACCAGAAAAAGTCCACCAGCTTCCTCTGGATGTCTGCCAGGAAGCCTCTGGGGGGGTTAAGAACAGCCAGCCGATGCCACAGGGATGAAGCCACCAGGTTATTAACTATGAGCACCCTCCCTCTATAGGATATCTGCGCTAGCAGCCACTTCCACCTTGACAACCTAGCCACCATTGACTGTGCTACTCCCTCCCAATTTTTACTGACCCACCCCTCTTATCCCAGATATACCCCTAAAAGCTGGAGGCCATTCACACCCCACTGTAGCCCCCCCGGTAACTGTGGTAATGTCAGGCCCCTCCATGCCCCACACTGCAGTGCCTCACTCTTAAGTTCACCCTCGCTGAAGCTGCTCTCGCATACACCTCGAGGCTATTCTCTATCGCTCTTACATCATCCCCATCCCTGACAAAGATGGTCAAGTCATCTGCGTAGGCAGACAGACATTATTGGCCTGTCGATCCCCAACTCAGGTGAACCCACACCCTTCAACCTCTTCCTCAACAAACACAGAAAAGGCTCAATGGCCAAAGTGTAGAGCTGACCTGACAGTGTGCAGCCCTGTCGGATCCCCTTCCCCACCTGGACTGGCCTGCTCAGGCCCCCACCCACTTTTATCAGACAGGAGGCCCCATTGTATAAATCTTTTACAATTGACATAAAACTCTCCCCAAACCCAAACCCGGCAAGAACATTATACAGATACCCATGGTCCACCCTGTCAAACGCCTTCTCTTGATCAATAGAGATGACTCCAAAGTTCATATTGTGTTGCCTTGACAGGTCCAACATGTCCCTTATTAAAAACAAATTGTCTGTCATTGAACGCCCAGGCACACCATATGACTGGTCCTGGTGCACCACAGACTCAAGGTGCCTGTTACGCCTGTTGGCCAGGCACTTTGCAACCAACTTGTAATCCGCTGAAAGAATCGCTACAGGTCTCCAGTTCTTGAGCTCACTGAGGTCCCCCTTCTTCGGCAGTAGAGCCAGAACTGCCCGCTGGCAGCTCAACGGCAGCGCAAGACACAAAAAAGATCCTGTCCAATAGTGTCCCAGAATCCTTTGTAAAAGTCCACAGGCAGACCATCTACCCCTGGGGCACGACCAGGAGTCATCTGGGAGACTGCCTTCGACAGCTCCCCAAACGTTAAAGGAGTGTCCAGTTCAGTCCTCTGTTCCTGAGAGAGACGAAGGAGATCCCTCAGTAATGTGTCCGTAGACACAGGGTCACATTGTTCAGCACCATACAACACAGAATAAAACCGCACAGCCTCTGCCCGCATCTCCCCGATCACAGACGTGACGTGTCCATTGGGTAGACGCAGACAGTGCATTTGTTTTTCCTCAAATTCTTTCCTTTCCAGGCCAAAGAAAAAAGAACTAGGAGCATCCATCTCTCTCAGCATGAGAGAGAGAGAGAGAGAGAGAGAGAGAGAGAGAGAGAGAGAGAGAGAGAGAGAGAGAGAGAGAGAGAGAGAGAGAGAGAGAGAGAGAGAGAGAGAGCGAGAGAAAGAGAGAGAGAAAAGAAAGGGAGAAAAAGTACTCACACACGAATTAGAAAATTAGAATAAGTTGTGTGTCTAGAGCAGGCCAGCCGTTTTGTTTTTGTTGTCATATTGATGTGCCTTTCTCATGGGCTGGCTACCCATGTATTTCCATGGAATTATTGGAAGTTTATTTGGAAAGTAATAAATAGAAAATTTTAAAACCATTCATGCATTACATTGTGTAAATGTGATATATTATTACTGTTATGGTTTGTGTTGTTGAGGACCCAATTGCTGAACAGAACGAGGAGAGAATAGGCAGAACGAGATGTGGAGTCAGGGGTGAAGTCAAAAATAGAGTTTTCTTGAAGTGCAGCAACAAAACAGGCACAAACAAGGAATCTCTCAAAACAGAGCACATCAAAGGCTGGCAGAGAGCAGGGCCCTGTTTCTTGTACCTGGTTCAACTAAGTCGATCAAGATGTCATTATCCAGCTTCAGTTAACCCGATGTTCGAAGCCGGGATTTTCCTGTTCCTCGAAGGTGGATTCAGTCTCGTTAACTCAAGCCAGACCTGCGACTCAGGCTAAATGCGCGCGGCCGCTTCAGGCGAAAAGCCAGCACGTATCGATGGCAGAGATCCTGATTCTCTAACGGCATTGATTGATTAATTGATTTAAAACTTTATTGACAGATTGCAATACGGCTCAATCGCCTCGCCGACAAGTTAAATGCGTTATCTATAGGCTAATTTTAAGTCCCTCATGTGTCCCTCATTACCTCAATCAATCAGATTATATTTCTTTAAACTTGCCTGCTGGATTGAATAATCAAATGAGATCTTGCTAGCGAAAATAATTAGTTAAACTTATACAGAATTACGATACGGCTCTCTTACCCATTGATTGATGTATAGTCGATCTTTAACTTATCTCCAATGTGGTCTAACGGGTTGTTGTTTTGACTATCACGCAGACGACCGGGGTTCGAGACCCTAGTCTTTTCCTTCTTTTTGCAATATAGGAATAATTCAATTTGGTGCACGTTGAGAGCTATATAAAGAATGACATCCTCAATGCATGTAGATTTATAATATTTTAACTTAAAACCAGGCTACTTTGGCGTATAATCATTAATATTATATTCAAAAAAATCATATTGGAAACACCGGTTTTGAACCCCTGTCGCTGGGTTGGCAGGCTTGAGCACTACCGCTGCACCACTGTGCCAGATGGGATAAATTCATTGTTTATACATTAATGAACGAGAGACCCGTGTTTAGAATATCCTTTGTTTTGAATGAAGTTTATCTCTTTATCCTCATTCATTAATGTGACGTCAACGGCTCATTCAATTTCTCAAATCCGTCAAACAGCGCATCTCATCAGACATCTTAATCCCAGTTACAATTAAAATAACCACATAATGTGTACATCGCACGAGCGAGCGCCACGGTATATATAACGTGCATTATTTAGGACAAAGTGAATTTGGTATCAGCATTTTGGGTCTATTTTACATTTCAAAAGCCCCCTCTGGAAGAATGGAGCACAAAAACGTAATTCAGAATGGTATAATGCAGATCGTAGACTGTGGGAATAGTTTCAGGAAACGGGCTGTCACTTCTTTGCGGGGGCGTGGCGATGGTTCAGGCTAACTTGAACTTAAACTCTGCTTTCGACCAGGCTCAAACTTTTGGATCTGTTGTCATGGTGATTTGGAAAATCCACGTACGGGGAACCGGAAAGTCCGGCTAACTCAGTTATCCAGTTAAAGTTATCCGGCTAACTCAGTTATCCAGGTACAAGGAACAGGGCCCAGGTACAAAAAGGCACAACAAAACCCTCTGCAAAAGCAGGCAGGGAAAAAGGGTACAAACTAATCTACAAATTAAACACTAACAAAACGAGACGAACTGTACACAAAAACAAAGAAGCTAACACAAACTGAAAACTAGACTTACTGAGAAACAAAAGGTCAAGGAACACGAATGGGAGCCAGGAACACGAGGGCAAGACGAATAGCAAAGCATGTATCATGAAACATCAAACAGCAGTAGCAAACAATGAACCGGCACAGGGAAGGGGGCAGACAAGACAGATATACACAGACTAATTGACACATGAGGGTGATTGGGAACAAACTGAAACAAACTGGGGTAACAGACTAAATAACAACACCAGACCAAACACACACTGGGGACAACACTAAAAGGGGAAAGTACTCTAAAGCAACATTAAAGTCACCCACAGTCTGCACTGGCAGACAGAGAGAGATATAGAGAGATTGAGGGGGATACTAATTAATTTCGCCGCAGGGGGGGCATAATCCCACACGACAATGCATTGGTAACTTGTTTCAAATGACAATATATACCCCTGTGAATATTATTGCACGGATCGGAATACGGGCGCACGCGTGGGAGCATGCGCAACGATATTTTGCAGCAGGGAGAAGCTCCTGTCCAGCGCGCAGTCGGGAGGTTGTGTGTAAATGCTCCCTGTCCCTCGCTCTCTCTCCCTCTCTATCTCTTTCTCTCCCTCCCTCTCTCCCTCTCTCCCTCTCTTTCTCTCTCTCTCTCTCTCTCTCTCTCTCTCTCTCTCTCTCTCTCTCTCTCTCTCTCTCTCTCTCTCTCTCTCTCTCTCTCTCTCTCTCTCTCTCTCTCTCTCTCTCTCTCTCTCTCTCTTTGTCTCTGTCTGATTATCTTCCTAACGATCTTCCTAACGATATTTTGCAGCAGGGAGAAGCTCCTGTCCAGCATGCAATCGGGAGGTTGTGTGTAATGCTCCATGTCCCTCTCTCTCTCTCTCACCCTCTCTATTTCTCTCTCTCCCTCTCTCTCTCTCTCTCTCTCTCTCTCTCTCTCTCTCTCTCTCTCTCTCTCTCTCTCTCTCTCTCTCTCTCTCTCTCTCTCTCTCTCTCTCTCTCTCTCTCTCCCTCTCTATCTCTCTCGCTCGATCGTTCTCTGCTATCTCTGTCGGCACCCACGCACGTCAACCCGTTTGAGGAAGTGTCAGTATTTCCACTCGCTCTGTTGTTGAGCGAATTGTTGATTGTGGGCGGTGACTACAACCAGTGCCTTACTCACGTCAGCAAAACAGTCAAATCAGAATGGCTTAGTTCAGTGAGGGAGGATCTCGTGAATTCGAGACTAGACTGATGAGCCAAAATGAGAATTAGAGATACAGACCCCATTGATACAAACCCCCATTGCTAGAAAACAATGCTAAACACTGGAAAAGGCTATTTATAAGACAGGGGACCATTAACAAAAGCACGGGAGCACAGAGGGTAACAGATATACAGGGAGCGACAGCAAAAAGGGGAGAAAACACAGAAATACTGACACTTTAACAATACATAAATGGAGGAGGAGCAATGGCAGCATCTGTCCAGTAGGGATGTGCATCTCCTCACTGAGGCCGATGCGATGCGCGTCTCGATACGGTGCCAACGATACGATACATTAACGATACATTTGAAGCACCGGGCGATGCGATGCGATATGATTCACCCCCTGTTGAGATACGATACGATTCGATACGATTTGATTCAACATAATGCGATTCGGGGCGATACGATGCGATTCAACACGATGCAAAATAATGATACAATTTTATGGTATGATTTGGTTGTATTCCTTATATGCAGCTTATATTATTATTAAAAATAAAAGAATCTACTGTAAGACAATTTATATAAAAACTCTTGGGTGCCTAAGAAGACTTTTGCATAAACTGTCTTTTCTATCCACTTTAGCTAAAAACACACACGAGAGAGAGAGAGAGAGAGAGAGAGAGAGAGAGAGAGAGAGAGAGAGAGAGAGAGAGAGCCCCTCCCCGTCTGAGCTGCCGTCGACAGTTGATGATGTCACACCAGGGGCGTAATTTGCGGGGGGGGTCCCCGGAAAATGTCCCCCGCATGATTTCAGAATGCAGTATTTGTCCCCCCCATGTTTTTACCCCCAAACCGCTGCAACTGCGCGGCCTGGCGGCCAGCACTGTGACTCGCTAGTCGCTACTACACAGTGCCGGCACTGCAGATTTACCCTACTCTTGGAATTCATTGCCAGATCCTCAAAGTCATACATAGGTGCACTGTCTCGATAATGCAGTGTTATTAAAGCAGCGTGTAGCCGACGCATGAACCAGTTGGAAGCGTCAGCGCGGAACTGGAAATCCGTTGGTAAAGAAATAGCGGCCTGGAATCATTTTTGGGACGCTCTCAATTCGCAGTAAAGGAATATATATCTGCGGTTTCCCTGGCGGATGGCGAACAAGCCAGCCGATTCTACTATGAGTCATGACATTTGACATAGTCTATGACATCATACTTAACTTAAACTTGAACGCGGAGGCAGTTACAAGAACTATCCGAGCCCCCGGGAGGGTGGTCGAATACCTTTTGCGATGTATGCAGGGAACGAATTGCAGAGGGAAGTGCTGCCTGTCGCCCATTCTAACGCAGGAGTCCTGGACGGCTGGACCCCCGACAGGTAAGGTAAGCGATTTTAGATGTATCACTTTACATGTGCGGCTGTTGTCCGAATACTAGTGAATATTGAAAAATAAAGGCATGACATTTAGAGACGTCCCCGTCGTAGCGTTCTGGTGCGGGGATATGTGTGTCTCTGTGCGGGGGCGCAACAGCAACAGGTGGGGTAGGCTGGGCAGAGATGTATGCATCAAAACGATTACATTGTTTGTCTCGCATACATTCGATTTATAATGCGAGCACCTGCATTACAATCAAATGACTGATCTGTTATGTGTTATGGACCCGAGTCTCGAGAGGCACTTTATAATAGAAAAAAGACAGTGCAAACATGTATATGTCGCTTACAGTTTATTATGCCTATGCAGCTCGTTTATTTTGACAGAGTTAAAACAATTTCACTAGTATCATTATATTAAATTAGCGGACGTGCAGCTGGACAAGCCCTGGCTCCACGATGACCACTTCTTACAAGAGGCGCCACCGCCTGGGAAAATGCGTATTGCACACCTGGTATTAGAAAAAAATAAATTGGAAGGGGGGGCGCCCCCCCCTACCCCCCCCCCCCCCCCCTGCGACGTCACTGACCACGCCCCCTAATATGTCCACCCCCACCGCTAGGAACAAAGTTCCGCGCCTGTGTCACACACTAGACTAGGTCACTAGGATGCGTCTATACTTTCCGACCGTAGCTGCAGCATTATGTCAACAACACGGAGCCAGGCTGGATGGATTGCATGAAGCGATATAATTAAGAAACGAATAACCAATAAATGTGAAGTTATCTTTGAACCCCTGTTGTCAAGCGTCTTCAATATACCCCCCCCCCCCTCCTCACTAATGGTACTGGTGTTGCATAGTCACTTTAGTTAGTTAGTTAGACACTAGTTTAGCGTTAGCTGAATGGCTAACTGGCGTTAGCCAGAGGCTACTAGCGTTAGCATGTCTCCTCGACTTCCACTGTTTGTTGATAACTGTGACGCGGCTCTCGCCTTATGTAGTAGCAAAGCAATAGTATCTGCTGTGTGTGTGTGCAGTCACAGTGTACTGCTGACAAGTGGATGAGAGGAAATTATATAAATGCATCGGTTTTTGACCGATGCAAAGACGCTACACCAAGATGCATCGCGAGTTCAGCCTGACATTTTTCTGATGCGCACTAATTCCACCGTTGCACTCGCATCGTGAACGTGTATGCCGGTGCACCGATGCAAATCGATGAATCGTCACATCACTACTGTCCAGTAGGTGGCAAAGGTGGGGGCGAGTGAGGAGCAGGGGAAAGTCTGTGCAAAGGTGGGGGCGAGTGAGGAGCAGGGGAAAGTCTGTGCAAAGGTGGGGGTGAGTGAAGAGCAAGGGAAAACCTCAGAACAGGTGGACTGAACAGTTATATGATGTATTTAATCCGTCCACTTACTCAGTGATGCAGGCCATGTTGCTTGTTGCCGAGCAGATAGATATGGAAATGGCAATAGAATAACATGGGACTCACCACACCTAATTTTGGCTCAAATATCTTGTGTTTTATTATTAAATAGACGGATATTCTGTGAGAGTTTTGATGGACTTTTAATAAGTAAAAAAATCAGTAGCTACCGACGATACATGCGGTCAGTACGTGTAGTGTTAACGTTAAATGTAGCTTCGTGCCTTGAACGGCATGCGCATAAATACCAGTGAGTGCGTTATTGCGGTCATGTTCGTTGATGTTCATATCGTATCGAGTACAGAAGATGAAAGACGACCTCAGCAAAGACTGAATTGTGCATTCGTTCTGGATTGATGAAGAAGTTGTGCCTGTTGTCCAGACAGACGCTGGATTCGAGGGAGACAGGCTGTGTCTAGCCGCACACACACACACTATCACACACACGAACAGACTGGAATACATGCACACACAAACAGACTGGAACACATGCACACACAAACAGATTGGAACATACACACATGCTCAGTGACTGAAGCAGTTACACGCATCATTTAGAACAATAGAAAAATAACGTTTCCCTGCCATCAGAAGACATCTACCGTGACTCACCACATCTCGTATGCAGTCTACAGGAGTGGTAACTGTATCAAACCCTTGTCAGTTGTAACCAACTGAGGTATTGTGTTAAAGTGATAGTTAACTGTATCAAACCAAGTCAGTTGTATAAGACTGAAGTAATGCGTTAACCCTCAGTGGGTGACTGATATCACGTTTATATCCAGAGTGAATACTCCCTCTGTGAAGTTATAAGAGAGCTTTTGTTGTGTCATAATTATATGCAACTATGATAAGTGAACCGTCATAATTATATGCAACTATCATAAGTGAACCGTCATAATTGTATGCAACTGTTATAAGTGAACTGCCATAATTATATGTAACTGTTACAGGTGAACTGACATAACATTGGGATATTGAGTGTAAGCCCATTTCTGAAGTAGAAATAACTATCCAGGTTGGTTATTGATTATAATGAGAACTAGGAAGGATGTTGCTGCTGTGCAAGTGAACTGTTGTTGTGCTTTTCTTGAATAATTTCCCTTTTTAAGGAATAGGTTGTAAGAAAGAGGACAGTGAGAAAGAGAATATTTCTCCTAATTCGACAAATAAAGATTCCATTTCCTTTTCATCAAATTGAAATAAATTCTCAGGTGTTTGATTGAGTACTGGTTTACTTTGGAGTAGGGGCGTCTCCAGTGGCGGCTGGCCACTAGGGGCGCTCGGGCGCCTACCCCCCTGGTTAACCCTGGTTAAAAGAGAGAAGAATAAGAAATATCTTTTTTTGTTTTTTTGTTTTATAGCCCTATAAATAATATAAACATGTTTAAAATGAATAATATTTACTCATTTTAAGTATGTTTGTGTTTCCAATGCACAATATAACGTTAATATATCAAATATAAATAATTGTTTTCCTGAACAGGAAGTGACTCACTGTCTGATAGAGAATACGTTCCGTTACCGTAGCCGCATTCTCCTTGCCGCATTTCTCTCGGGCTAGACGCAATAGCGTTTTGAGTGATTCCGCCCCCCTGTGAAGAATTCACGAGCCGCCACTGGGCGTCTCATCTATTCTGTTAGAATTGGGGAGGGAGGGTTTATGCTTACTGTTGAGAGTTGAGCATAATTATACACTTCAGGTTGCCACTGTGTCAGAGTTAAATCCTGAAGCCCACCTCGTCACATCTATTGATTCCTACAAGTAGAGTATCGGGGAAGATACTCCAGTCCTTCTACTCCGGAGCTGTAGAGAGCATCTTGACTGGAAACATCATTTACATTTACATTTAGTCATTTAGCTGACGCTTTTATCCAAAGCGACTTACATCACTGCCTGGTATGGCAACAGCACGGCACAGGACAAGAAGGCCCTACAGAGAGTGGTGCGCTCTGCCGAGCGTACCACGGGTATTGCACTACCTCCCCTGCAGGTTCTATACAACAAGAGGTGCAAATCCAGAGCCTGCAGAATAATGAAAGACCCTCACCACCCCAATAACAGCCTGTTCCAGCTGCTGAGGTCAGGCAGACGCCTGCGAACACCAGCTACTAGGACAGAGAGGCTTCGGCTCAGCTTCTTCCCCCAGGCCATCAGAGCCTTGAACAATGAACACTGAGGGTCACAGAACACTGAACCCTACACACACAAGCAAGCACACATTAGCACACATACGACACACACGCTGTGCACGCTCGCACACTAGCAGCCACTTTAACATGAGAAAGCACTCACTCATGCTGCACATGCCCACACTTATGGCCACAAAGAAAGGTCACTTTAAAAATAGTATAGTAACAGTGTATTGCACTACCAAGGGACCTAGCATGTCCTTCATGCTCTGTAAATAACTATGTACAAATACCGTGATGTCCCACTATGTTACCTGTTTATTGCACAATGTTGTCTATTGGATTCTATTATATGTTGTACTACTGTATTGCACATCGTTGCGGGCAAGACCACCCATCATTGTATACTTGTATGCCGTGACAAATAAAACTCTTGACTTGACTTGACTTGACTAGAGTAGAACAGGATAGTTACAAACATACTTACACACGTAGGTACTGAGGCTAATTGTATTGGGGACGGGGACTCAGATCCTTTCATTGTCTCAATCGTCCAAGGTAAGAGAACATGATATTAACCCCTACAGGGCGGGCATACTCACCGCCACTACACATGCAACCCAAATAATGAGTATATATTAACCTGTTAAGCCCTATCCCTATTTTCTGAAAATAAGTAAATGGAAGATTGCTCCACTTCTACAAGGTCCATTTGCATGTTATTGGTATCTAGGGACATCTATCGATCTCAGAAATATTGTGTCTGTTACTAGGCTTGAGTAAATTGTGATGAAAAAAAGGAGAATATAAATTATGATTTTTCTTTGCATCTTTTGCGGTGTAGGCTACACCATGCTAAAAATGATCAGACATGGAAAACTGCCACTGAGCTCGTTCAGCACCTTCTCGTGTACAAAGAATCTAAATGAATAAAGGGAAGATGATTAAACAGAAGGTTTTGTAGATACAGTACTGAATTCTGCCATCCGGACACATGCAATTTGAAATATTATTATAGAATATAGAATATCAGGCCTATAAATTACCTTATTATAGCCAACTCGCACATCTATGGATCGGGCCAAATCTTCTATTTCCAATGGAAGAGTTCAATTTGGATTTAGTATCACCAGGCGTGCAGCAAGAGCCGTGAATGAAATCTACTGTAAGTACAGTTATTTCTTTATAATGGAAACTGCTCCACCATTTTGAATCAGTTTGCAACACAGATCTTTGCTAAATGTTCACAGAAGGTAGACAAACTAACTGCACTCCAATCTATGCCAATAACATTCGGTTTTGTGGTAGATAATCCCGAAAAATAAGAGAAATAAAAAATCATCCACAAGTAATTTGCTTGCAGGAAGCTGGCGTGAGCTGGGTAATGTCGTTTTTCGAAATTTCAATGCTCATTCAAAGCTCAAGGTCTCGTCTCATATGACTACAAACAGAATTGTGGTGCGGATTCAAAATGGTGGATAATTGCTTGTAAATGAATGCATTTCAAAAACTAATATTTCACTAATAACACTTTAACCTATTGGTAAACAAATGTATTGCTGAAAATATACACTATGACTGCTGTTTTGACAGGATTAGGGTCTTTACTCTTGGCTACATTTGAGAAAAAAAACGCAACATTAATCCATACAGTCTGTGGACATGGATTTATGATGTGATGTCATCTGCGGTCTGCCGAAGGACCGTTCAGGCTAAAGAGGTTAACATAATACATAATGTGTAGGTTCTCCTTTTTGCATTTGGAGAGTATTGTAACATTATTTATATATATATATGAATAGAATAGAAATACTTTATTCATCCCGAGGGAAATTTGGCTTATATGGATATATAATTGTTTTTCAATTTGTACCATAGAAGAATATGTTTCTTCAAGTTGTTTTGTGTGTTGTGACTCCCACCTCCCAGGATAGCATATCTCTCCCGTGTTGAAATCGAACCTAGCTTCGTTATTTTGTTTTCCCAGTGTTTTGTTCTTTTGTTTCTCTAACTGGTGTTATTTTTCTCCTCTCTCCACCAAGGATTCGTAACCCCCCAGCAATCACTGTGTCGCTCCCCGCTCGCTCTCTCTCCCCCACTCGTGTCTCTGGACTTCTCCCCCTCTCCTCACGGATGGACTCACTGGATAACCCCCCCCCTCTCTGCTATACTGGACTGGTTAGTACACTCAAACGAACAACAGCCCTGCACATATTACACCACATTAGTTTTACACGCTAGACACACGCACCCATACGGTAAATTGTCTTACACACACCTCATTCACATTTTTCGCCACTGGCATCCCCCCACTCCCACCACGTAGGCCCTGTTTGTATAGATTTGTCCCCCCCCCCCCTCTATTCTATTTGATTAAATCTGGTTTATTTATGCATCAGTTTGCTGTGTCTGTCTGTTCTGGGGTGCTGCTACATTTGATAACTTTTTTCAACCTTAACAGAACGATCAACAGTACCCCGGGACAGGCAGGCGGTCAGACACCCACTTTAGAATTTAAAGAACAAATGTCCCCCTCTGTAAAAAGGCTGGTGCTCGATCATTCCACCCAACTAGCCAGATTGAGCTGACCAAGGCCTTCCCCTCGGTCCAAGGACACATTGCCGAGCTCCAGGGCTCGTCTCACGTCACAACTGCTGCACTCACCTCCCTCGTGACCCAAATGAACACTCTGGCAACGGCAAAGACTGGATACGCTCCCCGGTGGAGCTTCGGTCTCTCTTCCCCCTGGTGCTCTGCTCACTGACCCAGCTCCCCCGCAGCGCTCTCCCGACCGAGCCCAGTCTCGTTACACCTAGGGCAGGGGTGGGCAATTATTTTTCCCGGGGGGCCGAATGAGCAACTGAAAATATGTTGGGGGGCCGGGCCAAAATTCCAAACTCAATTATGCATAATATACATTTTATTTCTATATAAAAAGCAGTAAATGGCATTGTTTTGACCCCTGGTAAGAGTGTATGTTATTATTTGGCAATTAAAAGGTGAGGTTAGCTTTCAAAAATATCATTTATTCAAATAGAATTTATTTCCAAAATGATAAACAAAATGTGAAACATTAATAACAAAGGGCATTTTGAGTTTCATATACTATTGAAACAAGGATTTTCTTAGCTTTCTAAAGACATCACATCATCTTATAGCAAAAATAAACAAGACATGTCACTGAACTGTGTAAAGAAAAGTGTCCCAGTTTTGTAGCCTTTTTTACTTTACATGCCTATATTAAACATTTAATGTTTTCAGAACTGTGCAAAAAAAAGAAAAAAAAAGATCAAGTGTCCCATTTCACTTGTTATATTTCCACATTTTAGTGTTCTTCAGTTCTTTTTTTTCATTCAGTGTGAGAAATCCAGTCTCTGTTGAGCTTTAACAAGTCCATCAAAGTCAGGTTGCATGTCTGAGGTGGATATGCGAAGCACAGCTGCCAGATGTTCATCAGTGAGAGAGGATCTGTACCTGGACTTGGTAAACGTCATGACTGAGAATGTCTGTTCACATACTGTATGTAGGTGGATCCAAAGAGAACCAACATCTTCTGAGCATGTCTCCTAAGCGTATACTGTGCGTGTGAACGTTGACATGAAAAAAAAAAAATTAAAAAAAAAAAAAAAAAAAAAATTAAATAAAAACATTTTTTTTTATTTTTTTTTTATTTTTTTTTATTATCATGTAATCTTTCGCGGGCCGGTCAGAATCATCCCGCGGGCCGGATCCGGCCCGCGGGCCGTACAATGCCCAGGTCTGACCTAGGGCCTTTGGGGGGGATTTTGACCTGGGTAGAGGTTTCCTCACGCAGTGCAAGCTCTTATTTAGGTTTCATCCATCAAAGTACTGTACTGGGGAGATTAAGGTCACATTTATTATGTCGCTCCTTGTCAATAAAGCTCTTAGTTGGGCTATAGCCGCTGTTAGTCGGGACCCTAGTTTTGCCAGGGATTATAACGCCTTCCGACAAGAATTTTGTTTTGTATTCGACCACCCCACAGATGGCGAGGACGTGGCCAGTAGACTGCTAGTGCTCCAGCAGGCTCTCAGGTCCGTGGCTGACTACACCCTGGAGTTTTGGGTCCTCGCCGCGAACAGCGGGTGGGGGGACATAGCGCTCCGCTGCACCTACAGGAGAGGACTGTGTGAGGCAGTCAAGAATTTGATCGTCAGAGATCGTCCGCAGTCACTCAACAATCTAATCACCCTGGCCCTGCAGATGGGTGAGCAACGGCAGGAGCGCCGCCAAGAGCAAAGTCAACGAGGCCATGGAGGCAGCTCTGCAATGCGTCACCACCAACAACAAAGCCTCCTGGGCCAAGTATCTGCCTTGGGTGGAGTATTCTCTAAACATGATGGAGAGCTCTGCGGCCGGTATGTCCCCCTTCCAATGTTCTCTGGGCTATCAACCTCCTCGGTTTCCCCACAGGAGCTGTAGCTGGCGGTCCCATCCACCAGGGTCCATCTCCACTGGTGTCGTCGGATCTGGAGGACAGCCCGGGCCGCTCTGTTGCGAGCTACTGAGCCATCCAGACACTGTACTAACTGGCGGAGGGTTCCTGCTCCGGCCTATCAACCCGGCCAGAAGGTATGGCTGTTGGCCCGTGTGGGAGAAAATTATCTTTATCTATGTATTTTATTGTTATATCATAATGTATTCATACATCAAAATGTATTCATAATGCTTTTGACTTGTGTCTTCCCATATGAACTAATGTGATCTCTGATTCAAGCGACATGAGAAAAACAAGTGTCGTATTCGATTTAAAGAGAATAATCATTCAGGACGAGGAGATTACATTAAGAGGTTTATTGCAAAGGTAAGCATGAGTGTAACTCCATCCACGGCTGGTAGCCAACTGACTGTCAGGACCCCTTGTGCAGGTATACATAACAGGCAGGTGCGCCTGGCGCGCCTGTCGTAAAATGATATATTCAAGGCATGAATATTACATCCTCCTTCTTTTAAAGAAAGCTTTATAAGCTATGAACAAAATTGAAATAAAGAAAACTTGTGCAATACTCTGTAAGAATTTCTTTGTAAATAATAACCATGTGCGTTACACTGTGTCAGGACCAGGCAATGTAAACAGGTAAGATTAATATGTTAAACATAAAAAATAGATTCTTGTATCAAAGGTATTACAGTTCGTATTGTGTGCACTCTTATTCTGGAAAGTCTGCTTGAATATTTGAGTACTTCAGCTGTGAATAAGGTATGTATTCAAAGCTTATATGATCGTGTGTCTCACCACTCTTACCATATGCAGCTCTTATTCGTAGAATTAACTTGCTAACAAAATGGGAGCATATTGACAAGTAAGCAAGGTAAGTAAGTCATAGATTCAGTATACATTAATATTCTGTTACATTTCACCACCCCCCCCCTTTTATTTATTTTTTAAAGGGGGTATAGCGGTGTTATAATAGGGCAGCGATCCGCCTACACCCTGTACATTCATAGGTCTAAGACGTCCCGAGGCTTCACTGCTCGGCCAGATCTGGTGTAGTATGAAGCTGAGTTCGCTTCTGAGTCCCCTGACAGTTCAGGGTCGTTGGTCTCCAGCGGTTGATCGACGCTCTCTGGACTTGGCATACCGTCGCTGTCCTGGAAATGTTCCTCTTTTGTGTCCCTCAGGTGCCTGCGGTTGCGGCGGTATTCGCGTCCATCATGGGTGCGAACGTGGTATGACCGCGCAGTGTCGGCTGGTTGTATGACTACTGCTGGCCTCCAGCGTCCATACTCTTGGAGCCTGACAGATTCACCACAATGTAGTGGGGGCAGTGGTCTAGCTGACCTGTCATAGTATTTCTTCTGGTGCTGTTGTCTCTGCACTCGCTTGTCATGTCCATCTTTGGGGCTTACTACCCCTGGCCGCAGCTGTTGGTTGGTGCTCGGGAGGGTTGAGCGTAGCCTGCGGCTCATCAACAGCTGTGCCGGCGATTTGAAGTTGTCGACTGGGGTGTTACGATACTCCAGGAGGCTTAGGTACGGGTCTCTTCCGTCTGCCTTAGCCTTGTCCATGAGTGATTTTGCCGTCTTCACAGTTCTCTCCGCTAGTCCGTTGCTCTGCGGATAATGTGGGCTTGACATGACGTGTGTAAACTCCCACGACTTGGCGAATGCCTCGAACTCTTTAGACTTGTATTGTGGTCCATTGTCTGAGACAATAGTCTCTGGGACGCCATGCCTGGCACAGGCTGCCTTTAGCTTGTGGACTACAGCTGCCGATGTGGTGCTGTGAAGTCTGTCTAGTTCGAAGAACCTGCTGTAATAGTCGACGGTCACGACGTAGTCCTGGTTGTTCCAGTTGAAGAGATCTGTTCCTACCACCTGCCAGGGACGGTCTGGGATACGATGAGGCATCATGGGCTCCTTGGTGTTTGATGGGCGGCGCTCTTGGCATATTGAGCACTTTTCCACGACTTGCTCTATATGTTTACCCATTCCAGGCCAGAACATGATGTCTCGTGCTCTCAGTTTGCATTTTTCCATGCCCATGTGGCCTGCATGGATCTTGATCAGCATCTCTCCTCTGAGGCTGGTAGGGATGACTATTTTCTCCCCTTTGAAAATGATTCCATTCGTTTTGGATAGTTCATCTCGGTGGTTCCAGTATTCGGTGATGTTCTGGGGGCATTGTTTTCTTTCCTCAGGCCATCCCTCCAGGATAGCCTGGCTGAGCAGCTTTAGCTGTGTGTCATTGTCTGTTGTTTCTCTGATCTCCTGTAAGTCGTCGTGTACAGGTAGGCTGTTGTACACCATGTGTACCTGAAGGTCCATCCCTTCACTGAGTCCGTCGTCGTGAGAGGTGAGTGATTTCCTGGACAGCGTGTCGGCAACTGGGATGTCTTTCCCAGGGCGGTGCACGATCGTGAAGTTGTACTTGTGTAGTTGTAGTATCATCCTCTGTAACCGCGGTGGGGCTGCGGCGATCGGCTTCTTCATGATCGACTCCAGGGGCTTATGGTCAGATTGCACCACAACATGGCGACCGTAGGCATATTGGTGGAAGCGTTTGAATCCATAAAGGACTGCGTACATCTCCTTTTCGATTTGTGCGTAGTTGACCTCGCTGTCTGTGAGTGATCTGGATGCGTAGCTAATGGGCCTTCCTTCCTGCATCAGCACAGCACCCAGACCATACTTTGATGCGTCCACTTGCAAGCTGAGCTCCTTATCTGGGTCAAAGTAAATGAGGACTGGCCCCGGTTCACTGGTAAGTAGGTCTTTCATCTTTTTGAATGCAGCGTCGTGCTGCGCGTCCCATAGGAACTCATTCGATTGTTTAAGCAGCTGTCTCATGGGTGCGTTGATCTCGGAGAGGCTCGGGGCGAATTTCGCCAGGTAGTTGACCATACCTAGCACGGTCTCCAGTTCTGCACGGCTCTTTGGCGCCTCCATCTCCTTGATGGCAGCTATCTTGCCTGGGTCAGGCTTCATGCTGTCAGCTGAAAGGACGTGCCCGAAGTAGCTCACTTCGGTGGCTCCGATGGTGCACTTGTCTGCGTTGAGCCGAACGCCTCTCTCCTGTGATCTTTCCAACATTACATGTAGATTCTTGTCATGTTCCTCTCTGGTCGCGCCATAGACAAGGATGTCGTCTACTATAGCTGCTACTCTGTTCAGTCCCTCGTATGTCTCGTCGATTTTCCGTTGGAATTCGTCCTGGGCAGAAGCGAGCCCAAACGGTAATCGTAGGAATCTGTATCGTCCAAACGGTGTGTTGAACGTCGTCAGCTTCGATGATTCTGTAGAGAGCTTTATGGACCAGTATCCCAACCTTGCATCCAGTACGCTGAAATAGCGTGCGCCTGTTAGTCTGGGTGTGATGTCCTCTAGTGTCGGCAGAGGGTAGTGCGGGCGCTTGATAGCCTTGTTTAGCTCCTTAGGGTCCAAACATATTCTGAGCTTGCCTGTGCGTGGTTTCTCAACAATGACCAGTGCACTGACCCACTCCGTTGGTTCGATGACTTTAGCGATGATCTGTGTGTCTTCCATATTCTGTAGCTCCTTTTTCAGTCGGCCACGCAGGGCGATCGGTGTCCTTCTCAGTGGGCAGACTACTGGCGTGGCGTCTGGGTCTATATGTATGTGACACTCTCCTGGGAATAGTCCGATCCCTTTAAACACATCATGGTATTCTTCCATGATGGTCTGCTTATCTGTGTATGCAGTGACTGACAACACTAGTTTAATGAGGTCCATATTCAGGCATGCCTGTAAACCTAGAACTGGGGGTGCCTGAGTGTCTACTATGTAAAAGTCTAACAGCATGTCACGCTCTTTGTATTTACACTTTAACGTGCATGTGCCCTTTACTACTAGTTTCTCTCCACCATATCCTGTCAGTCTGCGTGAAGTAGGCTGTATTTTGCGTTTATCTTGCAAACTGTGATACTCTCTCAAAGGAATTACATTTACTTGTGCACCTGTGTCTAGCTTAAATGTAAGCTCTGTGCCCTGTTTTCCTATTTGTATGTCTGCGAAAGCTTGTTCTGTTTCATCAAACCGTCTGTCTGTCACGGTGTCTACATATAGTTCGTCTGACTCTTCACCTGACTCAGAGCGCATGCTAATCTCGTGTACTGACCTTTTCTTGAAACTACCGGCCCTGCAAACTTTAGCAAAGTGGTTCCATTTTCCACACTTCGTGCATTGTTTCCCTCTAGCTGCACAGTTATCTCCTTCCTATCTCTGCTCCCACAGTATCCACAGTTCCTTCGTGTGTCTGTGTCGCTCGCTCTGTTCGCTCTCTCTGTCCACTCTGTTCTGGGGCGGTACCTCTGTGCGGTATTCTTCTGTTCATGTCTGTGCAACTCGTGCACGAGCTGCTCCTGCACGCTGCTCATGGCGCCAGTAAAGCTCTTTATCTGAGATTGTGCTAGCTCGTGGGCTCTAGCTATATCTATTGCTTTGTCTAATGACAAGTCTGATCCAACGTTTAATAGTTTCTCTCTTACTTTTGCTGAGTGTATGCCAAACACTATACGGTCTCTAACCATCTCATCATTGTTCGCATATGCACAGTCCTTCACGAGTAGTTTCAATGCAGTGACAAATTGTTCGAATGACTCGCTAGGTTGCTGGGTTTTTTCATGGAATTTGTACCTAGCGAAAATCGTATTCCTCCTTGGAAGTACGTATGCTTCGAAATTGTCATAGTAGCTCTTCAATACCTTTGCTTCATCTGCACTGAGAGTCCATGTGTTGTGAATGTCTCTCCATTTTTCTCCGCTCCACAGTAGCAGGTAGCTACATTTCTCGTTCTCTCCTTTCTTCTTAAGTGGGCCCGAAAACATTAGCTCCGCGTGCTGTCTGAACTTCTTCCATTCTCCCGGTAAGTCCAGAGAATCCCAATTCATCCGTGGCGACGGGACTCCGTTGATATCCATGTTCATCCTGCTTCTGACACCATGTCGTATTCGATTTAAAGAGAATAATCATTCAGGACGAGGAGATTACATTAAGAGGATTATTGCAAAGGTAAGCATGAGTGTAACTCCATCCACGGCTGGTAGCCAACTGACTGTCAGGACCCCTTGTGCAGGTATACATAACAGGCAGGTGCGCCTGGCGCGCCTGTCGTAAAATTATATATTCAAGGCATGAATATTACAACAAGTACAAAGGTTCGCTTCTGCAAACAGCCACTGTTTGCACTAGCTGACTGGCCCCCACTCCTGTACACTTCTGTCTACCCCCACCTTTGTGTTATCATGTCCCCAAGCCACTTCTGTACCCCCGTCTACCCCTCCCCAATATCACACCACTATTATCCCTAGCTTTGTGTCATCATGTCCTCAAGATGAACTGGCCCACTTGTACCCCCCCTGTCTTCCCCCTTGTGTAAACATCACCCCACTGCTTGAACAAAATAGAACTCCCTTAACGTGCATGTATCTGATTGGATAAAACACTATCATCTATCTGATTGGATGTCACTATCATGTCATCCTTGCCCCTTTTCCTCCTATATAAGCTGCATAAAATTTTTCGTTTATTGTCCAACTCCCGACAAAGCTTATTGCATGCTTTGTCTGTGACTTGTCACCTTGTATTCTGCAGAATATAATAATAAATCACTTTGACTGTGAAACGACTCTGTATCCTGAAAAGCCATCTTTGTTCATTTGAATCACCAGTGTGTAAGACGATCTTCAATTTCACTCACAGATGGCGCCCTTTTTGGCCCGGATGGCTGCGAGAACGATCCAGTGAAGCTCCAGGAAAAGCTGTGGGATCGCAACCAGGAACCACTGCAGGTGGTTCTCCTCCAAACCCCGACAAACACTTCAAGGGACGGGAGGCCAGCTGACCTGGAGCAGACTTGGATTGACTCCACGCCATTCCAGCGACTCTAAATTTAAGGTGTCATAAACTAGGTGATGTACAATTATTTCCAAAATTTGAAGAGCTTTTATGCACAGATTATAAGATCCACCAAACCATGTCTTACACTGGGGCCTGAACAAAGTTATAAGTAGCTGGACTACGAGGTTTATTTATTCTTGCCTTACAACTAAGCGTAAATTCACAAAAGACGTTTTGTGTCTATATTTTCCACTAGTGGACAGTGTTAGGGACACTGCAAAGTTTTACTTGTCCCATTCAACAAGATGGGAAAGGGACAAAGTAAAGGGGAAGAGACCCCAGATAGAGGCCCCATAGTGAATGACATGATTAAAAAATATGGCTTGGAGAGTGTCTCACTGTTAAAGGTATGGGAGGGGTTTGGATTCCCCAAAGAAGGGTCTTTCAGTGTGGTTGAACTAGAAAAGTTGGAAAGAGGGTTGGGGGAAAAAGTAAGTAAGTTTAGAGGGAAAAAGCGGTTTAAAAAATCCGATTTAACAGAAGTTGAGAAACACTTAAAGTGGTTCAAGGTTTGGAAAGCAGAGGCAAGAGAGAGAAGACAGAAAAAGCAACCACTGAAAGAAATGCATAAATTGACGGTCAAAGAGACCCCCACAGTAGATCAGTTACTGGAGGAAAAGAGTCGCAATCCATTCATCACAGATAACACACAATCTCCTTCTTCTCCTTCCCTCTACCCAGCTCTGCCAAGTGTGTGTGATCGGACTCTCCTCGGCTTCGACTATCCCTTTTCCGACCCACCTGTCCTCCCACCACAGTCAACCCCGCCTGTGTACCAACCCCCCTGCCCCTATACTCCGAAGCAAGGACAAGCCCTCAGAACTGTACCTAGCTCCTGGGGAGAAGACCGTTCACCCTACGGTCTCTGCTCCAACTTAACCTCAGATGAACAAAGAGAGGTCGTTGAGCAACTTGGAGAACAGATTACATCATTGACATTACCTATGGTTCAAGCGATGGGACATGATGGTGTGGGATTGGTGTTTCGTGCATGGACCATATCAGAAATGAAAGAAGCCCTTTGCCACTTACCTGACGTTTTACTCAGTGGAGAAGAATTTGGCAGAAGCCTCACCTGCTTCTGCCAACAATTCACTCCCACCATTATTATCCATGAAACTTGGCCCCACCCATTTTGTGAAAATTAAAGGACTCCTGCAAGGTGACCAACGGCCTGTACACCCTGTCTGGGGCAACGGGGCTAACGACCCCTACCGCAACGCCCTAAACACCCTGAACACTGCCTTTGCAGTCGCTTTTCCACGTCGAGGGGACATGGGGAAATTTACCGCATACAAACAAAATACCCAAGGTCTTCACAGATAACAGCGGACTGACCGAACCAGAGGCTGCACACCTTTTCTCACGGGCCTCCTCCCACACATAACAAACGCCGCCAAGATCTCCTGTGTCTGCTGGGAAGAAGTGACCTGTGCAGAAGTCCGCAGACATGCCATTCACGCTGAACAACAACACCAGACCAAAACTGAGAGGCAAGAGGTGAAGCGTCAGAAAACCACAGCAGACGCGCAACTCACCATGATGCAAGCTATAACCTCCTTGGGTCAAGGTGGACAAGGCCCATTCAACAAATTCAGAGGCCAGGGGCTTGACAGACGAGGACGAGCCAACACTAGCAGGCCTTTCATTAGGTCCAGCCGCAACACCTGTTTCAATTGTGGCTCTGGAGAACATTGGATCAAAGACTGTCCAGACGCAGATCATAGTCATCAGAACAACACGAGAAACTGACCCTGGGACAACAACAGAGAGCGCCAGAAACGGGGCACAGGACAGAAGCACCCCGACTGAGAGGACGCGAATGGACAGGAACGAGCCAGGCTGAGAGCGGGGACATCACCACACCAGGCAACTGAACAGGGAAGTGACGCACACACACACCTGTTACACAACATTTACACATCACAAAAACCTACATCTATAGGCACATATGTAAAGTATTCCTCAAATGTTTATAACAAAATGCCCACTAGAAAGCTATCAATCAATGGAAAGCGTATTTCTTTTTTAGTAGACTCTGGTGCCGCACATTCTGTTATCAGAGTATCTGATGTGCCTACTTTTGAACTGTCTGGAAAATGGGTGTTTAGTGTTGGAGCTGCTGGAGTAACAGTGAAGGAACATTTTGCTAAACCTATGAATTGCATTGACAATTAAGATACCCCCAGCACCGAGGTTAAACATAGTTTTGTAGTCTCCTCGGTCTGTCCTGTAAATTTAATGGGAAGAGATTTGATTCTAGCGTGTGGTCTAAATTTACTGTCTACCCCCAAGGGTCTCAAAGTAAAAAAAAGTACCCCACAAATCTACCCCTTATCTTGTGAACCAACCAATAATTTATATGTTTATCAATGGTTGATTCCCACTTTTATTGCCACAGACCTAGTGCAAATTGCAAACCGCCAAGTGCCATGTTTGGCCACCTTTATGAGCATGGAAAACCTTCACTGTACAGCAAAAATATCTCCTTTGTCTGAATACCCTGACACACAGTTTGAAAAGGCATTTTTTAGGGACCTAGACGATCCATTATGTATTGATTATATTTATTGGAGCTCACTGCGCTGCGCTGCTGCTGTATGTCTCACACCCACACAAATGACACTATGGCACGTGGCCAATTCCCACCCACACATTTCACTCTCCAAAAATCCTGCAGACAGGTGGAGAGACTTGGGCCCATTTGTAAAAGCATGCAAAACCACTACAGATTGGATGTCAACTAAAAACCCATTAATTTCATTTTCACCATCTTCAAATATCCATAGATTAGAACATCCTATTCAATTTAAAGCATTGCGTTCTGGTTTTAGGATAGAATATCCTGACAACTCATCCATCGTGTCCACCTCCCTTTCATGCTTTCACAACGCCAGTGACTTACCCCCTGCCCTCCGAGAGGTGCCGTCATCCCTCTGGGCAGCTCATAAATACGATGTTGGTCTTATAAAATCTGCTGCCCCTGTTCACATCACCGCTCGCTCTGATTACAGACCTAAGACTGTTCAATATTCATTACGCACGGAAGCCATTCAGGGCATAGCACCAGTTTTTAAATCTTTTTTAGACGCTGGTGTCATTGTCGAATGTCCAGACTCCCCCGTATCTACCCCGGTTTTTCCTGTGAAGAAAATCAGGGACAAAGGTCAGCCTGTTGAATGGTGCTTTGTTCAGGACCTGCGTACAGTTAATGACGCAGTCCAGGCCAGAGCTCCTCTTGTCCCAAATCCCCATACCATCCTATCACAGATCCCAATAACTGCCACATGGTTTTCTGTCATTGACTTGTCTAACGCATTCTTCAGTGTTCCTGTTCACACTCAGCCCTGCTGGTCTCTGACAAGAACAAGTTACAGGTTGAAAAAACCCTCAGCTCGGACTAGGCAAAATCTGCATATGGCTCGCTGATAACAAACTATCATTACACCTGTGAAAAACAGAGTCCATTCTCTTCGTTTCAAATAACAAACTCAGAAAGACCGACGGCTTCTCAGTTACAGTGGGTGACAATATTGTCACAAGTGGGTTCCATCCTAGAGGCTAATCTCTCCTGTGACAAAATGGCATCCAATGTAATAAAAAAAGTCAACCAACAAACTCGATTCTTGTACCGGATCTCCTCTCTGGTAAACAAGAATACCCTGAATACTCTGGCAGGAGCACTCATTCAAGGGTACTACGACTATGCTTGCACCTCATGGTACCAAAGCACCTCAAAGGCGCTAAAAACAATATTACAAACAACTCAAAACTAACTGGTCAGACTACTGCTTGACCTTACTCCTAGAACCCATCACCCCTGCCCACTTTGACAACCTAGGATGGCTTAGTGGCAGAGTACAGCAACTTGCAATGGGCCTGGTCTACAAGATACACTACATGACCAAGGTACCCATGTACATGTCAAAATTAGGGATGCACGATAATTATCGGGCCGATATCAGCAATTATGACGTCATCCCGATAAACCCGATAACGTTGTTGATAGCTCCGATAATTATAATACATTTTTTGGTTAAAAGAAATCCGTTGTGGGTGGATTGGGTTGAAGGGCGCTTGTTTTTATTATAGCCTCCTCCCGTTTTGCCAGTACTATGGTAGATTGATAGTGTGTGGTTTAGGAAGAGGGAGTTTTTCACAAATCCAGCGCTCCCTTTCTTGGCTGTGACGTAGTCAGGTGACATTCAGACTGACTGTCTGAGGCAAGATAGTAAAAAAAAAGATGGCGGCGTCGTCTGACTTTTTCAAAGCTTCAGAGGAAAACAGTTTGCTTGCTATTTGTAACAAATGCAGAAGTTCCACGAGGAGGGAAAGGGGCAACAAGCTATAACACATCCAACATAATAAATCACCTGAAACATCACCACCGCTACGATGGTGTATTAAAATCCGACGACGCTGAGCAGCTAAAGGCTAATGCAACGCAGCATAAGCTAATCCAAAACCAGCTGCTGGCGGGCGTCGGGACATTTACTGAGGACCAGATATTATGATTTAACAAGTCTATCTACGCGTCCAGGACGATGACAACACTATTGCAGGTAAGCAGGCAGCCTAGCCGTTCTAACTACTAACGTTATCACGCTAGCTTGGATGCTAACTAACGTAATTAAGCTTGTCATGGTTCATGGTTAGCTGTTGATTGATTGATTGAAACGTTTATTAACCGATTGCAGAATGGGTATACAATACAGTACAGCTCAATACATACAATTGTTAAGGGGATGCAGATCAGAGAAAGACTTTCGTCTTGTTTACATCAGGGTCCCCCATTTACAATTCATCATAACATAATAGGCGAGTCAATATATGGTTTAACCCCAAAAAAATTTATACAAAAGGTTTTTCAATGGATTCTGGTAGTATTGGGCGTGCTAAATAACATACTAAAAGTCGACCAAAATCGACCCCTCCGAAAGCCGTCATTTCCAAGATGGCGTCCCAGATGGCGCCAGGGCGATTAAAATGGCTATATCTCAAATTAAGAAAATGGTGCAAAGGATTTCTCAACTGATTCTGGTACCTCTGGGTATGCTCACTAACATACTAAAAATCTAGGAAAATACACCTTCCAGAAAGGCTTCATTTTCAAGATGGCGTCCAAAATTGCGGCTGGCCAAGCTTAAAATGGCTATATATATGTCAATATAAAAATTATATAAATGATTTTGTCATTTGATTCTGGTACCCCAAGTACCCCTAGACATACTTAGGAACATACTAAATTTTAGGGAAATACACCTTCCGAAGAGGCTTAATTTTCAAAATGGTGTCCAAAATGACGACTGGGAGCTTAGAATGCCTGTATCTCAAATGGGAAAACATTTCTAAAGGATTTATAAACTGATTCTGGCACCTCTATACATTAATAACGAGCAAAATATCTAGCTAAATATATCTGCTAGGAATGCATCATTTGCATCATCAAAATGGCTGCCTGTAGCTTATTTTGGCTAAAATTAAAATTGGTTATTATATTCAACCTAGAAAGCTGGCTTTGGTGTTGAACACAAAATAAATGACCCACTTATTGTGGTCTTTAGGCCTACTCATCATCATCTTCAGGATCCTCTGGGAGAAACTTGTTATGTGGATTGTCACATTCATGAAGTTGACATGGTCCACAGACAGTAGTACAAGGTAGTCCATATTTTCTGCATGAGCAGCAAAGTGTCTTGCAGGCTGTGGTACAGTTACAATGAATGACCTTCAAGAGACTGTCTGGAGCAGCATTCATTGTTGACATGAGTGGGACAAATCTATTGTCCTGCAGGTTCCAGCCCCAGTCTAGAGCATCTATACCATCATCTGTTCCCATCCAGACCATGACCTGGTAGTATGCTCTACGACAGTGGAATTTGGTAGCAGATTCAGTTGGTGGTAGACGTTCAGGCGTTACCGTTGATGAAGCTGAGACAACCTTCTTGCTGAAAATGTTATATCTCATTTTTGCAAGCGAATCTGTGCACTTTCCACCAAAAAAGACAGCCATTGCTTGGCACCCATGGTCATCGATCACATCTGTTGTCTGGTTTGGTACAGTGAATGCATTGGCACAAGCCTGAAGGACAGGATCCCCTTTTACAAGTTTTTGGAATGCTGTCTTTTTGCCAACTCCGAAGATCCGGGAAGTTGTGTCACAGCCAGTCACAGCATGGATGAACAGCAACTGAGAACACACATCCTGTCCGAGTACTTCTTTCAAATGGTTTATGGCGTACACTTTAAAACTGCCATCAGCTTTCGACTTGTCTGATCTGAAATAAAGGCCCTTGCTATCTCTCTGTGCATAGTAAAGAAGTAAGACGAGGAGATCAGTATCTTCTCCAATCAGCGTCGTGGTGTGAAGAAGAGATGATCCCACTGCGGCCCTTACTATGTCTACATCAGCATCTCCAAGTGAATTGACCACAGTGCAATCCCGTTCTTTCAGTTCATCACTTATCATGTGGATCAGTTTCTGTTTATTCAGATCTCTTGACAGGAACTCCTCCTTCTTACCTGAGAACTCTGTCTCAGCAGTGAAGTTGACAATGGGATGAATATTGTTTCCTTTTCTTTGATGTGTGTTGTCATCCTCATAGCCATCAAACACAATGGTTGTAGCTGAGCCATAATGTTGGATGGTGAAGTCTGCATATGACTGTGCAATTTTACCATAGCTTTGTCCGTGCTTCCATTGTATTCGGTGAAGGAGTGAACCACCATCAAGAACATAATGCTCCGTTTCTGGTACAGAATCTAGGATTGCATCACTTGCATGATCACAGATCGCGTGCGCTAGTTGTGGTTTATCAGCTTTGCGGAAGACGTTTCCGGCTTCAAAGAGGGCAGGAGGGAAAGGACTGAGTTCGTAACGCATAACCTCCTCCAATGACAGCTCTCCAGTTTGGGAGACAATAAGGAAACGTTGAAAAAGAAGTGCAGAATCAATGATTCGATCAGGAGCAACCTTGATAGACGATTTTTGTCCAAGGGTTATGGCTTTATCCTTTCTACTAAATGAAAATGTGAATGCCGGCTGTCCGATCATTTTGTGCATGATGTTGCGTCCAACAGAGTCATAATCATGCACGTTCACTCCATCCTCAGCGACAACACCTGTAACAACATTCCTTAAAGAAGAGTCTGGAGAGAAAGGTGAACATATAGCAAGTTTTGAAGTGATCTTCTCCAGGTCAGCAGCATCCCTTTTCATCCTTGCCTCTGTTGAATCCTTGTGCTGTTCTGATGTTGTGTATGTCTGGTTTGAGAACTCCTGCATTGCGGTGTTATACTCTGATGTTATGCCCTTTGACATTGTCCAAAGGGATCTCTGATTGTCGGTCATTCCACTTCCATGTGTCATCCCTCCTGTAGTCTTCAATGACCTCATCAATGTTGTTTCGATTACAAGATCTGAGCTGAGTCCTGCCCATGATTGGCTGCTGCGACGGATAACATGAAAACCCTTTTCAAATTGTCTGAAGACATCTGGGTGGTTGATGTGAAGCTGACTCATCTCTTGGACATAAAAGTGTGCCGATTTCAAGTAATTGTAATGCCCAGCCGCAGCGAATATCGGCATGCATTCAGAAACAGCGCGTAGGTGCAAAAGCCAGGAACCTGTGCGATCTGCTGTTATCAGTGACCTAGCAACTTCTAACATGTGTTGGTAATTTAGCCACAACCAGTGGCGGCTCTGCCACTAGGGGCGCACGGGCGCCGACCCACCTGCAGGTGACCTGCTGTTAAATCAGAGAAGAAGAAAATAAAACGTTTTAGTTTTTTGTTTTATAGCCCTATAAATAATATAAACATGTTTAAAATGAATAATATTTACTCATTTTAAGTATGTTTGTATTTCCAATGCACAATATAACGTTATTATCTCAAATAAAAAAAACACTCGTTTTCCTGAGCAGGAAGTGACATCACGTTTTTTTTATTTTTTTTTATTTTTTCGTATTTCTCGGCCCGGGCTAGACGCGATAGCGCTCTGAGTGCGCGTCACAGTTTGATCGCTGTATCCGTCACAGCCAATCAGTGCATAACGCATTGTGCATTGAAATATGACTATTATGTTGGAATCCGGGCGCGATTTGAAGCGGTCTAGCCAGTAGCGTCAAGAATTTCTGTAGCCGCATTTCGCGGAGACGCTCTCTGATTGGCCGACACCAGTATTTTTTTCCGTAGCAGAATTTCACAGAGACGATCTCTGATTGGCCGAATCCAATTTCGAATGTTCCAATTCTAGGTTATTCCTAGGTTGGTCCGTTGGTGGAGATAGTTGTGTTGTTGTGAGAATGATGCAGGCAGCTGTTTGTCTTAGATGAGCGTGCCGTGACTGCAAGTTCTTTAGACTGTTAAGCTTAGGCACTCTTTCAAAGTTGGTTAAGGTTAGAGTTTGTCTTAGAGCATGGCGATAGAACGCCAGGTAGTTTGCAGTCTGTTCGAGCGGAAATGGACAAAGGAATGTACTTGTGTTGTGCTAACAAGCTAACACTTGGCTAACAAGCTATATGGCGGATGCAGTCTGGAGACAGTGGACAGTGGTCTGGAATACATCAACAGTGGATTATACACGTTTATCAAGCTCTCCTGCCCTGGACGTTTCAACTAAACAGTGAGTCTCTCTCTCTCTCTCTCTCTCTCTCTCTCTCTCTCTCTCTCTCTCTCTCTCTCTCTCTCTCTCTCTCGCTCTCTCTCTCGCTATACACAGCTGTCTCCGCGAAATGCGGCTACGGAAAAAAGTATTGACTGTGCTTGCTGAGACGATAATTAATAGGCTAGCGATTCAAAACGCGCTGCTGTGTTGTGAACTATAACATTAATTTAGCTGCTGCTGATGCATAATGAATGAATGGTGAGTTGTTTAAAATGACAACATACATGTGTTAATTATTTGATTTGATTGATCCGAGAGACAGAGAGAGATTGCTCCAGAGCATCTCAGAGCATTACATTTTATTTTTTTTGAACTTTCTTTTATTTTGTGTCATAATGAACATCACATTGCATTAATCATACAGTATAATATACTTGATTCACATAGTCAATGACATTTGTTACTCAGGCTCTTCCCTCTTATTCAATTTGTTTTCAAGGTATTCAGCGTAATCAAAATAAACTGTATAATCCGAGTACGCCTCTTAAACAACCCAGTGGGGAGGGATTTTTACAATATTTTTTTTTATGATTTTTTGTAGGATAAGAAACGAATAAATAAATAGAAAAATAAATTTATCAAAAGGAAAAAAAATACTTTAACAGAGGGTCAGGAGGGTCAGACTCATGCTAGTGTATCTCCAGGTACAAGGTTACAAGTGACCATCTCTGCATAAACATATCTTTTTTCAGTTGCAATTGTGCAGTCATTTCTTCCATTGTATACATCTGTCTCAGTCTCTTGGTCCATTGTTTGATTGTCGGTGGTTGATTTTGTAGCCATGCCATAGTTATCATTTTCCTTGCTATTAACAGTATCACTCTCAAGATGTATAACGTATCTCCATAGTATGTGCCTTTCGGTATACATCCCAAGATATAGTACGATGGATTCAGAGGTAAGTCAAGATCTAGAATGGTTTTAATCTCATTTTTGATATTCACCCAAAATGTCTGCACCCTTGGACAGTCCCAGAAAATATGTGTATGATCTCCGATCATTCCACATCCTCTCCAACATAGTGGTGAGGACCCACCAGCAAATCCGGAGAGAACTTGAGGAGTCCTAAAGTACCTGACCTTGACCTTCCAGTCAAACTCCTTCCACATTGGGCTATTTGTGATTTTATGATTGCTTGAATGGCTGTCCTCCCATTCTTCATTTTCTATGATCACATTAGCTTCCAACTCCCATTTTTCTTTAATATAGGTGGTGTCTCCTGGATCGTCTAGTTGTAACATGTTGTAAATATTGGATATCTGCTTTCTTTCCATCAAGTTTTTTTCTATTGTGTTAATAAAGTACCGCTCCACATTTGTTGGTGGTCTCTTAATTGCTTCCCACTCACTGTGAGTCATTACATAGTGTCTTATTTGAAAGTATCTAAACATGTCTTTCGAAGGTAGATCAAAACATTGCTGTAGCTGTGCAAACGATTTAAAACAGTCTCCTTCCATTAATTGATTGATAGTAACCAGGCCCAAATCCGCCCATTTTTTAAAACCCCCATCCTCCATAGCTGGCCGGAATTCTGTATTGTCTGCTATTGGCATGGCCCTAGATATTGATCGTGGACCTCCCCCCTTTTTCCTTACACTTTCCCATACCTTTAATGTATTTGTAATCCATTTGTTACCAATCTTAATTTTTTTCCAGTATGCTTTCCCCAGGAATATTATGGATCTGAGAGGGGTCTTTGGAATTGAGTTTTGCTCAATCTGTACCCATCCTGAATCTAGGTCCTTTTGTATCCAATGCACAAGTATGCGTAATTGAGCTGCCCAGTAGTAGTTTCTTAGGTTTGGTAGACCAAGACCACCCTTGTTCTTTGGCAAACATAGTGTTTTAAGCCTTACTCTTGGTTTTTTCCTCTGCCAGATAAATTTGGATAGGAGTTTATCTAACCTTTTAAAGGTAGTGGCAGGTATTGGTATAGGTAGAGACTGGAAGAGAAAAATAAGTCTAGGTAGCACATCCATTCGAATTGTTTCTATTCTTCCCACTAGGGAGAGAGGTAAAATGTCCCATCTGGCCATGTCTGATTTGATTTGTACAATCAACTTTTCGTAGTTTGCTTGATATAACTGATTGCTGCTGGGAGTCAAAATGATTCCTAAATACTTGAATCCGTCTCTAGCCCAATGGAAGGGTGCTATACTATTCAGATGTATTGGCCATGTTCCCACTATCATCATGGCTTCTGATTTGGTCTCATTTATCTTATAACCCGACAGTTCGCCGTAATTTCTTAAATCCATCATTATGTTTGGAATTGATTCTAAAGGGTTTTTGATATAAAGTAAAATGTCATCAGCAAATAGCGAGATCTTGTGTGTAATGCCTTTTTGGTCATCTATTCCCTGTATCTGAGGGTTTGATCTAATCATCTCCGCTAGTGGCTCTATGCCAATCGCGAATAGTAACGGAGACAAAACGTCTCCTTGGCGTGTCCCTCTCTGTATGTCAAAGAAGTGAGAGCAGTGACCATTCACCCTTACTCTAGACTTAGGATTTTTATATAAACATTTTATCCATTCTATAAATGTGTTATTGAATCCCATACCTTTCAATGTTAGTTCAAGATACAGCCAATCAACTCTATCAAATGCCTTCTCGGCATCTAAGCCGAGAAGCATTGATGGTTCTTTTCGAGATCCAGCCACTGTTTGCAGATTTAAAGTTCTTCTGATGTTGTTAGCACCCTGTCGACCAGTGATAAAGCCAGTCTGGTCTGGGTGTATCAGTTTTGTTATATGTTTCTGTATTCTTTTTTTAAGTATAGATGTCAATATCTTGAAATCGTTGCAAAGGAGACTTATGGGCCTATAGGAACTACGCATTACATTTTCAACTCGACCAATTAACGTGAACTGCGAACCACAAGGCACCAGCGGCAGCGGCCGCCACTGGCCACAACTGACTAGTTTTGGATCTAGCACACAGTTCCATCTTCCTTTTTCCCAGCTCTTCATTTATTGTAATGAGGGTCTCTGATGTGCACACTGTTTCCAATGGCATTTCACCCTTAACTATTGAGGTATACATTGCTTCAGACTGTTCAACCATTGCTGCAAATTCATGACTATCATCTACCATTTCTGATATTATCATGCGGTTAAGACATTTGTCAACCAGAAGATGGCCACGGAATTCTCTCTGAACTGATTTGCCTGTCATCATATGGGCTACTGAGTTCTCCCCATAGACTACCCCTAGAATGTCCTTAAGTCCTGTACCGTCCATCAGTGTACCAATTGCTCCTAGCAAATTCATAAATGTGTGAAATCCTCCTAGGAGCAGGACAAAGGACTTGAGGTGACTGCACTGTGGTGAATCTAGGATTATCTCTGCTGCTTTCCAATATAGGGGTTGGTCAAATGTAACTACTGGGGCAAGGTGGTGTTTGGATGCCAGACCTTGCCTATCTTTCTATTGAGATATATAGCCATTTTAAGCTTGGTCTGCCGCCATTTTGGACGCCATCTTGAAAATTAAGCCTTTCTGGAAGGTGTATTTTCCTAGATGTTTAGTATGTTAGTGAACATGCCCAGAGGTACCAGAATCAGTTGAGAAATCCTTTGCACCATATTCTCAATTTGAGATATAGCCATTTTAATATCTCCACCACCATCTGGGACGCCATCTTGGAAATAGCGGCTTTCGGGGGGGTCGATTTTGGTCGACTTTTAGTATGTTATTTAGCACGCCCAATACTATCGGAATCCATCGAAAAACCTTTTGTATAATTTTTTTTTGGGTTAAGTGCTTTTTTTTCATAGATTGACTCGCCTATAATGACATACATGACATACAGATAGACAGTACTGCCTACATCTATACATGACATACCAGATTTGCAAATACAGTACTGTTTGTGATACGAAAAGAGTCCAGAAAAGAGAGTACAGTATATACATTTGACGTATTATTATTGTATTGTGATATGTTTTGTTTCATGTTGAAAAAATAAATAAAAATTGATCAAAATATTTTTTTAATAATACAATAAATATCGGTTATCGGTATCGGTTATCGGCTTGAGGAGCATAAAGTTATCGGTATCGATATCGGTGTCAAAAAATCAATATCGTGCATCCCTAGTCAAAATACTTCCCAAAGGTCAGTGAATACCACGATCACAACACCAGAGGGAGCTCCACAAATCATGTTAAACCCAGATTCGCCTCAAACAAGGGACTAAACACGTTTCGCAATTATGCCACATCAATGTGGAACGCCCTACCCAAAGCTGTAAAGGAATGTGAATCACTACCCACTTTCAAAACCACTCTCAAGGGACACCTACGGGAGACTGCAATTCGAAACTGGCCTCTGTAAATGTCCTAACCCAACCCCATGCAATGTACAGTAATTTACCTAGTATGGTTTTGTCAATATTCCAATGTACAATTTTGCTTGTTTGTACAGTGTCCCCCCCCCCCCCCCCCCCCAGTGTACAATTTTGCTTGTTTATACAGTGTTTCTCCCCCCCCCCCAACCACCTCCAATGTAAATTACCCAGTATGGTTGTCAATATCCCAATGTACCCAACCCCCCCCCCACACAACCCCACCCAACCTCCTCCAATGTACAGTTTCTACGTCAAATGTATATACTCCCTTTTCTTGACTCTTTTTGTATCACAAACAGTACTGTATTTGCAAATCTGGTATGTCATAAATGTATAGATGTAGCAGTACTGTCTATCTGTATGTCATGTATGTCATATTCCTGATGAATTGAAAATGGGGGACCCTGATGTAAACAAGACGAAAGTCTTTCTCTGGTCTGCACCCCCTTAACAATTGTGTGTATTGAGCTGTACTGTATTGTACCCATTCTGCAATCTGTTAATAAAGTTTTCAATCAATCAATCAAAACCCAGACAGACAATTCTGGTTCGCTTTCATGTTTAATGGTAAACCTTACACATTCACACGCCTGTGTCAAGGCTATTGCGAATCCCCAACAATCTATAATGTAAGGTTATCCTGGGCGGCTAGGTGGCGCAGTGGGCAAGGCGCTCGCCACCAACGCAGGAGATGCTGGGTTCGAGCCCAGCTATCGGCGTTGCTGCCAGCTTGGCTGGTCGTTCATACTAATACAATTGGCAGTATTAGGGGGTGGGAAGCTGGTGGGTGGGGATCGGACGTTGTGGACAGCGACTCCTACAGGTCGGTTGGTGCGCCTGCGCAGTAGAATCAGGAAGCGACGAGGGCGGCGTGTCCCTCCCACGCAGACCCTCGCCGCTGAGAGATCGCGCTGTGCAGGTGAAAAGATGCGACGGCTGCCTCCTCGAGTACCGGACAGGGCAGCGGTTCCATGAAAATACCATATTTGGATAAGTTTGACCATTTCTCAAAATCTGAAAATCATTATTTAATAAAACACAGAAAAGGATCACCAAGTTACTCTGGAAAAAAAAACCTTTACAGACAACATTGAGACAAAACTTCCTGACACATCTCCATCCAAACTCTTGGAAGAACTCATTGAAATCTCATCTGATACCACCTGGAGAGCTAGTTTCAGAGTGTGGTGCTGAGTACCAAGTATCTCATGATGCAGCAGTTAAGGTGTTGATACCATTCAGCACCACATATCTGTGTGAAGCTGGCTTTTCATCCATGACAGCTCTGAAAACTAAATATAGGGCCAAGTTGAGCCTTGAGGATGACATGCGTGTTGCCTTGTCAAAGATCTCCCCACATATTGACCGTATAATTAGCCAGCAGCAGCAGACCTCGCATTGAGCTAGAAATGTCCACTGAGTGAACGAGTGCTTATTTTCTGTATTTATTTATATTTTTTGAGAAATGGTAACTTGGTGATTCTTTTCTGTATTTAAAAAAATACATGATTTTCTTATACAAACTTATCCAAATATGCAATTTTTATGGAGAACAGTGCAGCTGCAACAGATAGCACTTTAGTGATCCTTTTCTGTATTTAAAAAAAAATACAGGATTTTCAGTTTTTGAGAAATGGTCACACTTATCTAAATATGCTATTTTTATGAAAAACTGTGCAGCTGCAACAGATAGCACTTTAGTGATAATTTTATGTAATTTTATTTAAAGAAATATGCTATTTGATTTACTACTACAAGCAGTGTAATGTCAACAGTACTAAGCCATTTAGACCTGAAACACCTGTTAATAATGCATTATATAGCCTGCATATACACACAAATGTGTTTCCCGGTTTCTTAAATAAACATTATTTTGAAAGCAAGCACTTTTGTCATCATTGTAGCAAAAAAGACAGGACCGGAAAAGTATTTATCGTATGTAGGGGTGCCCTGGAATATTTTATTGAACACAGGAGTGCCTTGGCAGCAGAAAGGTTGAGGACACGTGATGCAAGGCTTCGTCCACATTGCAGCCGGCTTGTGGGAAGCATGGCCTAACAACGTTCAAGACAGGGGAGGGTAGAATTGGACAATACGAAATTGGGGATGGGAGAAAAATAGAAAAAAATTGGGAGAAAAAAGTAGATAACATTTCTTTTTTAAAGGTTATCCTATAACCCTAGTTATATGAGTATAGCGAGCGCTCTGCTCTATTGGAACTATCCCTTTATCCACTCTAATAATGAATAACTTTCTCCACATGCACACACCTATTTACCTCCGCCTGGCCACACCCACATCCGCTCCTATATAAGCGGGGGCCGTGGCCACACCATCAGCTCCTTCCCAAGTCTTTAACCACCGAAGGTAAAGACCATGGGTTCTCAGTGAGTCAGAGCAGAGCGCTCGCTATACTCATATAACTAGGGTTATAGGATAACCTTACGTTATAGATCGTATAGCTTTACGCTCTGCTCTATTGGAACACAGGAGCTGAGCAGAGCGAAAAGCTCGACAGATGTACCCGCTGAGGCCCCCTACAACCATCAGAACCGGGGAGGACCCGAGCCCCCCGGTCCTCCCTAGTGGAGGACGGGAGGGAATCGGATCCGACTGTGCGAAGAGGGCTTAGCATCTCAAACGCACAGCGTTAGCAGACCGTGGGACTTACCTTCGTTCAGAAGGACCCGCGACCACTCAGGCGCGCATCCCACATGCCACCAGGGAACGGACGGGAAGCAAAACACCCCCGTCACAGCCCCCAACATCACGGGGTCGAAGGTCAAGAACCCAACCCCGTGGCAAGGCTGCAGCAGCGGAGCGCAGAGGAGGTCCCAGCCCTAGGACAACCTGAGGTCTAGGACCCACTGAAAAAAGGGGGCCTGGTGAGGCCAACGAGGCCGCAGCATCGGGACCCCACCAGGCGGTCACTGGTGACACCACCCCCCACATCGCCAGCGTATCGGACAGGGCCCAAATCAAGAGCAGGCCCTTCTCCCCTTGGCACGCCGCTCTGAAGCACTTTTCAAGAGGCTACCCCCCCACAACACTGCGGGGCCAGTCGGCATGCCGGGGAGACAACGCCCAAGGAGGTTGATCCCTCAATCCAAGAGCAGAACTCAACCTGTGCCTGGAGCACTGCGGACTAGACAGGCGCCTAAAGGGTCTACTGTGAGAACAGTATCCCGGCGGAAGGGGTGTTCGGTATGCTGTGCACCATGTCATAACCTCCACAAACCCGACCCCCCAATCCAGCGGGGTCGAGGTTCAAAGAAGAGGCTGATACAATTGGCAGATGTCATTGGCATACTCTCGGGCAGACGGGGTCAAGCCCGGCCTCAACCCGAGAGTCGACTCTGCTACCGACACACCGGAGAACCAACCACCCCCCTATGTTTGGTTTAACAGGAGGCGGTTGTTCCCTTAACCCACAAAGAAAACTCAGAAACATAACTGCGTGTATACACAGGCTATACAAGCAGCAAGTGTTTCAGTTTTCAAAGGGTTAACCCAGGCCAACAGGTCGACGAGAATGAGTTCGGACCTGGGCCCGGCGGACCGGGACCTACACAGGGATGCCTAGAGGAGTTGACAACAACCTCCTCGACAGCCCCCTCCCAGCCCCGTCCTAGCAGGGAGGGAGGGGTGAAACAAATGGAGAGGGACCAAGCCCCCTAACACAGCACAAGGTACAACACAGTATGGACCAAGCACGTCACTGTTAAGGGCAACCCGTGGTGGCATACATACGACACACACATCCACGACATCAATCCCTGCGACACCCGGCCCGACCCGGCATTTCCCCCCCGGAAAAGCACAAAGTCCTTCGGGGTACCAGAACAGCAGATCTGCGCCCCGGCGGACAACGGTTTTAACTGACCTGGTCCGGTGCGACCAGAACCAGTTGTGCGTCCTAGTCACGCTGCCATCCCCAGTCCTAAGAGGGGGGTCGGTATGCGTGTCGATCCAAGACATCACAGAGGGCGCCACCAAGACGGTCAGTACGCGAATGCACTGCTCCTGGTGGCCCACCTCATGGGCGTGAGACCCCTCCGCCAATGTTTTGATCTACTCCGTCATCTCCACCCGGAGATGCACGTGAGCCGTCGAGTCTAACCTATACTAGTGCTCGGTAGAGATACAATCTCCTTCCCAGCCGCCCGCTGTTTCTATGAATTGGGCAACCAAGGCGCACCAGCCATGAAGTGGTTCCACATGGAAAGCACCCAGGGCCAGCGCTATATGCACGTCGAGAAACCGAAACATATCGATGGCGAATTCTAATAAGAAACACCAGACAACGTTTCCTCCATGCTGTCTGGGACGAGCAGCAGGAAGCCTGCCTATAAGACACAGACACAGGTCTCATATGACGCGTCTGAGGGTAAAACCCTGTCAATTCTGCTCTTTACATAAGTGGGGAAGACAGAAGTTCCCCCAGAGAGACCTCTACGTGAGTAACAATTGAAAAAGATACATGTAATAATAATTGGGCCAAGCGACCAACGGCTCAATACACAATTTAATAGAGAGCAGAGCAGAAAACAAACAGTTTTCGAATGCATCATCCAACTTTGACAATGACAGCGGTCTGCAGCACAGAGCCTGAAAACTCACGGATGTCTCATGGCCAATAGGAAAAACGCGCCCAGTGACGTATTCCATGGCCGGGGGGAAATCCTGTGACCCACCCATCCTAACATGGAGTGGAACCAGGGAACCCCCCCCCCCCTTCCCCCTCCCTGTGATGCGCTGACCCCTCAGCCGACAGGGAGACTGACAGGTAGGTGGTCCCACCTCCCGGCCAATCAGTAAAGGGGGGAGGGGTTTATTAGTCCACCCCTTATGACCCCTCACCCCTGATACGATGCAACAACAAAGCAGAGCCATGACACCAGTCGTAGCTCGCTACATGAAAGCGCATTATACCTGTTAGGGTAACAGCTTCACATTCTGCACGCCAGCCACAGACGATAACCTGTGCAAAAAACGGGCTTTATACACGGCTTCAGGCTCATGTGCGAAACTTGCCAACTGAATTTCTACACCTTTACCCTAAAGTAAAGAAAAAACACAGACCAAAGAGAGGGGCCAAAGGCCTTGGTACAAGAGCTATACATGTAAACTTCTGTAGGCTAACACCTAACCCAGTTGTGGACTCAATGCCACGTTTACTTAAAAGTGAAAACATGATAAACACAACCCTCTTTCACAATAAAAAAGGCAAAAGTTCACTCTCACTACTGCAAGAGGAACGCCGTCTTTTATGATGAGAGAAGACATAAGTCCTCGACCAAGTGCTAGCTACAGGCCTTGCTAAGTCATATACAATAGCGACTAAACAATTTTCAGAGAAAACTGCACTCTCCCTAAGCAAGAGCACAACCCCAGCAGTAGCTGAGGGATTACACCGTATCCCCAAAAATATAGTGAACAACACACATTTTGTAAACAAAATCATATTTGAGGGGGGGGGGGGGGGGGGGCAAGGGCAAACCGGGGAATAATTTCACCCACCCCCTCACCACCTCACCCCTGATACGACGCCAAAAGAAAAAACAGAGCCGTGACACCAGGTGCATGGCGCGCCAGATGAAGCACATACTTACCTGTAGAGTAAAAGCTTTACATCATGCACGCCAGCCACAGCCGATAACCTCGTTTGAAAACAGGTCTTATCCACGGTTCTGCTTGTGTGAAAACTTGCCACTCGTTATTTTTACTATTACCCTTAAGTAAATAAAATAACAAGCTAAGAGAGGGACTCAGGCCCTTGATCAAATGCCACTATGTACAGCGCTGTAGGTCAACACCCAGCCAGTTGTGGACTCAGCCACGTTGTCTAAATGTTACATGAACACACACACAACTTCTCATCATACAACAAAAAACCCCAGTTCATTTTTACTCACGTAAAAAATAACGCTGTTTTTAGGTAGAGAGAAAGACATAAGCCTTGGCCACAGTCCCGGCGCCATGGGCGGGCATTAGGGGGCCGGGCCCGCCGACTGAGTCAGCTGTGCCCACCCTGGTCATTTTTTATTTATTTTTTGTCAATCAAAGTCAACTATCCAAATCCTTAGTCGGGGACAGCCCTAGTGGGCACTGATGTCAACAACAACACTACTGAAGCTAGCACGGCACTCTGTGAGAATTCGTTTTCTACCCTCAAGAACGTCTTTACAGAACATCGCCTTAGTATGCTTCATCGACGCAACTAAGGCCAATTTAATTCAGTTGGCATTTGAGAAGGACTTAACAAAAAATTTCAGGAATGAGTGGAGGGGCAGTGTTTTAAGAAGATTTCACTCTGTCCCCAAACACCGCTTGCCTCTCTACTTATGATGGTGAGTAGCCTGTGGAGGAATTTTGTTTGCTTTTTATGCACCTTATTTTTGTCAGTTCAGTTCAGTTTGTCAGTGAATTCAGGAGTGTTGAATAAATGGAGACTTTTCAAAGATATAGAATAGAATAGAAATGTATTATCCTGAGGGAAATTTGACTCACTCAACATTAAACATTTAGACAGAACAAGTCACAAATAAGAATAACAAAACAAATGGCCTAAGAATAGAATAAAATGAAATAGAATAAAAATAGAATAAAAGATACAGTAAATAAATACAGTAAAAATATACTGAAGTCTACAGTAGGTGTAATAATGCACAGTGCTGTTTAAAAAGTAAGAGTCCAGGAAGATGGTAATTGTCACTCTGTGCTCAGTGATGCAGTGAGGCACAGTGATGCATTGTATAGTCTGATGGCTGTCGGAATGAAGGACTTCCTGTGCCGTTCAGTGCTGCATTTAGGTAGTGTGAGCCTATAACATGCTCCTCCTGTCAGCCAAGTCTGTGTATAGTGGGTGGGAGGGGTTTTCCCTGATGGCCTGGAGCTTAGCAAGGTTCCTCCTCTCCGCCACCCTCGCTAGAGTCCAGCTCCACCCCAACCACGCTACTGGCCTTCTTGACCAACATATCCAGCCTGTTTGTGTCCCCTGCTCTCAGTTCGCTGCCCCAGCAGGTCTGTTATATATATCCGTTCAGTTTGTTTTTGTATAAGTGAAAGTTCTTAAGATAGAGAGAAATTAGATTTTTCAATTGCCTCTCTTCTGTTTAGTTGAAAAACCATTGTGCCCCCCGAGAACATTTTATGCCCCCCCACTAATTTGTTTCTGCAGCCTGGTCTGCTTGGCCAATGCTAGAACCTAAGCTATACAAGATAGCGACCAAGACAATTTTCACACAGCACACGTCGTATCTCCAAATGCAGTGAAGTAACATATGTTTTGTTAAACAAAGACATCGTTATTAACCAAAACATTCGGGAGGGGGAGGAGGGAAGAGTGGGGTTACCTGCACCTCGTACGCAGGACGAAATGGCCGCAAACACAGGTTGGTCTACCACGTTGATGAGGCCTCTCGCTGGCAGGGCCAGAAGCGGCGACGGCTGGAGCCTCGCTCCGGCGCGACGCCCCCCTCCTGCGGCCGGTCATGGCACAGGCCCAACAACATCTTCTGCCAGAGATGACGCCGTAGTCAGAGTGCCAGGGCACGCTACCTCCTCACGGCTAGCGCCAATGGTTGTAGCATAAGCTAACAGCTAACTCCAGGCTAACTGATAGCATCAAGCTAACGTTTCCAGCCGAGCGTAGCCGCCAGCTAACGACTTAGCCTAGCCTAGCTGTATAACGTGAGAAATAGCGATACAGGCCAACACTTCTGACAGCCGCTGTCTTTTCTTCTTTTTATCTGAAGAAAAAAGGGAAAAAGGCAACACACGTCCCTCTCACAGAACGGTGTTTACCAGACACAGCGGCATCGGCAGTAAGCCCTGTTGTACGCGGGCTGCAGTCGACTCGAGCTCGGAGATATTCTCATAATGAAACACCAAACATGCATCCCTCGTGCAGGGTGTTTTCGTCTTGAAAAGCGGGGCCAGCACGGTGGCAGAGGGTATCCGTTTTCCAGAGACCCGGGGAATTGAACCACAGACTCTGAATCACGGCCCCAGGAAAACAAAGCTACGACTTCACTGAGGAGGAGCACTGTGTTATCGTGGGGCATCAAACTAGAGCCCCCTCCACACCGCTATAAGGGGCAACGAAGGGATTCTAGCCTGGAGTCGACCTTCGCAAGCTGCACACAGTTTCCCCCTCACAACTGACACACCCGAGGCTCGCGTCGCAAAAACATCACCCGCCCAGGGAGACCGTCAGCTCTCACACAGCCTACCGCCTCCCGAAGCATAGTATCCAGCTGCAGAGCCGGAGACAACGCCGGCGGGGATTGCTCAGCGATGGGTGCCCCAATGCAAAGCGCCGGTGGAGGTCAGAATGATCATCATCTTCTAGACCAGGGGTCGGCAATAGGCGGCCCGCGGGCCGACATTGACCCGCCAGCAATAATTTCTGGCCCGTCAGATTATTTTGAGAATATGATATTTATTTTACGCACGGGAAATATTCACTCGGGACGCCAGGGTGTCTTTTATTGTGAAGCTGTATCTATCTACCGGTAGTCATCAAAAGCATGTCTGACACTATAGCTAATTGAAATGCTAGAAATGGTCACGTGGAATGGGAGAACCAATGGAATAGTCCCACCGGGCCGCGTGTATATTTCCCTAACACACTTTCACTTCCGCGTTCGAGATGCGAGCGAGTAAAACAAAATTTGGATAGCTTCTTTGCAACGGGGAAATATAACGGTTCTTTTAATAAACACGAGCCATACTTAAAATACGGGTTTATCGCAACAGGTCGGTGATTCTTGCGTGCCTAGCCGACATCCTCTCTGCATAATATGTGGCGACAACAACAGTGAGGCAATGACGACAACTGTGTTCTAATTGGCAGATAAAGTAGCTGCATTCAACGCCAATCTGGAATTGGAGGGCGGCGAGTGGATATGTGACATGTTTCAAACATTACATTTACATTTACATTTAGTCATTTAGCTGACGCTTTTATCCAAAGCGACTTACAAGTTCTGTGCGACAAGACAGCAAGAAGGGTATAACTCTATCAGCTGAGTAACAATGTTCATCAAAGTGTTGCGTGTTACAGTGTAGGTTAGTTTATTAGGACAAGTGCATGACAGTAAGGTTAGTCGGGGTTAGGTTTTTTTTTTTTTTTTTTTTTTTTTTATCATTTCAGATAATGGTTGAAGAAGTGAGTCTTTAGTCGACGGCGAAAGATTGGACGGGATTCGGCTGTCCTAACTGGGATGGGTAGTTCATTCCACCATTGTGGGGCAAGGACTGAGAATAGGCGGCTTCTCTTTGATGACCCTCCGGGAGCTTGGATAGGAGTAGATCTGAGGCGGCCAGAAGATGCAGAGCGTAGGGGTCTTGAGGGTGTGTAGTTAGAGACCATTGACCGGAGGTAGGCGGGAGCGGTTCCCTTTGCCGCACGGTATGCTAGGTTGAGGGCCTTGAAGCGGATACGTGCAGCAATGGGGAGCCAGTGCAGGTCCCTAAGAAGTGGGGTGACATGGGCCGACTTCGGTAGGTTTGAGATCAGGCGGGCCGCTGCGTTTTGAATGAGTTGAAGAGGCTTGGTGGCAGTGGCCGGGAGGCCAGCTAGCAGTGCGTTGCAGTAGTCGAGGCGGGAGATGACTGTTGATTGGACGAGGAGTTGGGTGGCTTCTTTTGTCAGGAATGGGCGTATCCTTCTGACGTTGCTCAGGAGGAATCTGCAGGTTCTGGTTGTCGCTGCGATGTGAGCAGAGAAGTTCAACTGGTCGTCGAGGACAACACCAAGGTTCTTGGCGGTCGGGGACGCGGTCACAGCTGCATTCTCGACTGTGATGGAGAGGTCGGTCAGGGGTGAGGATTTGGCCGGCAGGTGGAGCAATTCTGTTTTGCTTAGGTTCAGTTTGAGGTGGTTGGTCGTCATCCAGGCGGAGATGTCGGACAGACAGGCCGAGATCCGCTCAGAGACGTGGATATCTGAGGGAGGGAAGGAGAGGAAGAGTTGAGTATCATCGGCATAACAATGATATGAGAAGCCATGAGACGTGATAATGTTACCCAGTGATTTAGTGTAGAGGGAGAAGAGAAGGGGTCCTAGGACCGAGCCCTGGGGGACACCCGTCCGGAGGGGGCGGGTGGCCGACAGAGTCCCTCTCCATGACACTTGGTAGGAGCGGTCATTGAGGTATGATGTCAGCCATGTCAGCGCAGATCCAGCCACTCCCATTCCTGCGAGGGCTGCAAGGAGGATCTGATGGTTGACTGTGTCGAAGGCTGCAGATAGATCTAGGAGAATCAGGACAGAGGAGAGGCCTTTCGCTTTTGCTAAGTGAAGTGCCTCTGTGACCGCAATGAGGGCCGTTTCTGTGGAGTGGCCAGTCCGGAAGCCAGACTGATTGGGGTCTAGGAGGTCATTCTGTAAGAGATAAGCAGTAAGTTGGTTGGATACAGCACGTTCAAGTGTTTTAGAAAGGAAAGAGAGAAGAGAGACAGGACGATAGTTGGCTATGACGGTGGGGTTCAGGGTTGGTTTTTTTATGAGGGGCGTGACTCTGGCTTGTTTTAGGGAGGTGGGGACCACCCCCGAGTTGAGTGAGGAGTTGATGGTTGCAGTTAGGAATGGGAGGATGTCCGGTGCTATGGTCTGGAGGAGTGGGGAGGGTAGCTGGTCCAGCTGGCATGTAGTCGGACGGTTCGACGTTACCAGTGTCAGGGTCTCGGCTTCTGTAATGGGAGAGAAAGATGACAGAGTGAAGGATGAGGTTCTCGATTCAGCGTTTGGAATGGGTGGGGGTTGGGAGAAGGAGCTGCGGATGTTCTCCACTTTTTCCTCAAAGAAGATCGCAAAGTCTTCGGCAGAAAAAGATGAGGGAGGAGGAGGTGGGGGGGGAGTGAGGAGGGAGGACATGGTAGCATGCAGTTTGCGAAGATTCTTGGCAGAGGCCTCGATCCTATGGTGAAAGAAAGAAGCTTTGGCATTAGTAATGGTTTTGGAGAATGTTAACAAGAGGTTGTGATATGTGTCGATGTCAGCAGTGAGGCGTGACTTTCTATACTTCCTCTCAGCCGCTCTCAGGACCTGTCTTTGTTCTCTCACTGCATCCGTCAGCCATGGACTCGGTGGGGAACGGCGGGCAGGTTTCTCAACGAGGGGACAGAGCTTGTCGAAGGAGGTTGCAAGGGCTGAGAGGAGGGTGGAGGTTGCCATCTCTGTGGGGAGAGCAGAGAAGGTGTCACTCAAAGGTAGAGCGGATATTATGTCAGAGGAGAGGGTGGAGGGGGATAGGGAGGGCAGGTTGCGTCTGAGTGAGACGGTTTGAGTTGGGGTGAAGACTTTTCGGTTAAGCATAAGAGTTAGTGAGAAGGATATGAAGGAATGGTCAGATACATGTAGGGGAGTTACCGTGGTGTTAATGATGCTGGAGTTACGGGAAAATATGAGATCCAAGGAGTTGCCTGCTTTGTGGGTGGGAGGCATGGCAGTGGGAGTCAGGTCAAATTGTTGTAGGAGGGAGACCACTGGGACCAACTGAGATGAGTCAGGCAGGTTGAAGTCGCCCAATAGAAGGAGCGGGGTACCATCTTCCGGTAAGGAGCTTAGAAGCATGTCCAGCTCATCTGTGAAGTGATCGAGGGGACCTGGAGGGCGATAGAGTGTAACAATGGTGAGATTGAAAGGATTAGAGACAGATACTGTATGATATTCGAGGGAGGAGAGTGACAGTTCTAGGAGTTGCGTTAGGTTTGTAGCCCATGAAGGAGATGTCATGAGGCCAGTGCCTCCACCCCGTCTGGAGGGTCGAGGTGTGTGAGTGAAGTTAGCAGGGATTTTGGAGGACTTAACAACAAACAAGGTATGGTGAGTCGTGTTTTCATGCATTCTGGTTCATCACCCGCCGCGGTGATCTGCAACAGCTGATCTGCTGTTCATGATTGAATGAATTAATGAATGAATGAAAACTTTATTTAACAGATTGCAGAATGGGTACAATACAGTACGGCGCAATACACACAATTGTTAAGGGGATGCAGACCAGGGCCCCGTTCCCCGTACCTGGCTAACTGAGTTAGCCGGATAATTTTCAGCATAGCTTGACTTAAGCCAGACCTTTCCATTCCCCGACGCTCGATTGTCTAAATCACTATGACAACAGATCAAAAAGTTTGAACCTGGTCGAGGGCAGGGTTAAGTTCAGTTAGCTGGATGAACTATGGCCACACCTCCGCAAAGAAATCCCAGCTCCCTTCCTGAAATATTTCTCACAGTCTAGATCCCATTATGCCATTCTGAATTATCTTGTTGTGCTTCGTTTGAAATGTAAAATAATAGGTCTGCAGTAACGCTGATAATAAATCATATTCAGCCTATGAATTTACTTTGTCCTATATAATGCACATCATATTTATACGGATACGGCGCTCGCGAGTCGCGACACACGCAGTTATTTTAATAACGGACTAAACGGATCATTGCAAATGTGAATCCCGCTGGGATATTTTTAATGAATGAAACCTATCGGGTGTTTGGCTCTGATTAGTTTAATATTCTTCGCTGTGTATTTGCTTAACGGAGCACCCGGATGCGTTTCATTCAAGCTGAAGCGTCTATGCGCGGATTGTGGATATGAATTATGAGGAATCTGAATCTGTGGAGTATTTAATTGTATCACTGTGACAGTGTCACACGTTATTGTGATATTGTAACTGGGATTAAAATATATGAGGAGATGCGCTGTTTGATGGATTTGATGACGTGACGTGACTTGATAAATTGAATGAGCCTTTGACGTTTTTGATGAATGAATTTAAAATGCATTTATCTTTTCAAGCACTGTTATCTGATGATGAACATGAGGTGTCACTGGTATAAACCAAATGGTAATCAATTCAATGCATGTATGGATTAGGTCCGAAACAGATTAAAACCTGATTAATAGTGTAACTGCAAGCCTCCCTCCAAGCCTCTCTTTGGAAACCATGTATTTATATAGTACATAATACCTAAGCACATACAGATATCCTCATGATATAATTCGTATCAATTAGATATACTATTTGAGCTTGTTTTTATCGTTATTCTGAAAGAGCTGAACTAATTATTTTCGCTAGCAAGATCTCATTTGATTATTCATTCCATAAGCCTATACTGCCAGCAGGCACGTTTAAAGAAATATAATCTGATTGATTGGGGTAATGAGGGATTTAAAATTAGCCTATAGATTATGCATTTAACTTGTCGGCGAGGCTATTGAGCCGTACTGCATTGTACCCATTCTGCAATCTGTTAATAAAGTTTTAAATCAATCAATCAATCAATGCCGTTAGAAAATCAGGATTTCTGCTATCGACACTTGCTGTGTTTTCAGCTGAGGCGGGCGCGCGCAATTATCCTGAGTCTCAAGTCTGGTTCAAATGAACGAGACTGAATCCACCTTCGAGGAACAGGAAAATCCCGGATTCAAACATCGGGTTAATTGAATCTGGATAATGGGACTCTTGATCGACTTAGTTGAACCAGGTACGGGGAATAGGGCCCAGAGAAAGACTTTCGTCTTGTTTACATCAGGGTCCGCCATTTGCGAGTGCTTGCTTATGCCTGTTTTTTACTGTTGTGAAGCACTGTGAACTGCAACCTCTGTATGAAAAGTGCTATACAAATAAATATTATTATTATTATTAAGTGTATGCACCCGCCGCGGTGCTCAGTATATTAAATTAGCCATTGTTTTTGATCCTGGCCCGCCAAGCAAAGGCTTGAGGAAAATCTGGCCCGTGGCCAGACCTAATTGCCGACCCCTGTTCTAGACTCTCCGGTGGTGAAGACATTATCGCTTTATTTTCTCGAAAAATAGTGAGAGAGAAAACAAAGATACAATGTCAAAGCAGCTCCTCTTCTCTTCAACAAACTACTTTGGCACTAAGCTTAAAGTGGTGTATTACAGACACTTTTGGTGGTGAAAGTAGGGAAGGAGCTGATGGTGTGGCCACGACCCCGCTTATATAGGAGCGGATGTGGGTGTGGCCAGGCGGAGGTAAATAGGTGTCTGCATGTGGAGAAAGTTATTCATTATTAGAGTGGATAAAGGGATAGTTCCAATAGACCAGAGCGTAAAGCTATACGATCTATAACACAGCACTACAACAGAGCTTAGAGCCTCTGAAACTGTCTCCAGGTACGGTTCTGGTTCAGTATGTTGATGATATCCTCTTATCTTCTAATTCCCGATTACAGTGTGAGCAAGACACCGTTAAACTCTTACAACACCTTCATTCTGAAGGACACAAGGCCAGTCTGTCTCCAAAACGCATTCAAACCATTGCTTCATTACCCAAGCCTGTAACAAAAAAACAAATGCTGTCCTTTCTAGGTGTGTGTTCATACTGCAGGAGTTTCATTCCAAATTATGCTACTCTCGAACTACCACTGAGAGCCCTAGCACATGCTCAAAGTATGACATCATCTGCCAAACTCACTTGGACCTCTGTGGCTGAACAGGCATTCAATGGCATGAAACTAGCACTACAGTCTCGCCCGGTTTTGGGCCTTCCTGACCCTGATAAACCATTTATCAAGTCAAGTCAATGTTATTTATATAGCACATTTTCAGGCAGCGGCAGCTGGCACCAAAGTGCTTCACAGGCAGGTTGATAAAAACAAAATAATGTGATGCAAGATATAAGATTAAAAACATAGTAAAGCAATGAAAGTAATAAAAACTAAATAATATGATGCAGGATATAAGATTAAAAACATAGTAAAGCAATGAAAGTAATAAAAACAGGTAGGGCACAGTAAAACAAAGAGGATAGAAGGGCCAGGGGTCTAGTAGTGATTAAGTGGAGGGGAAGGCCAAGGAGAACAGGTAGGTTTTTAAAAGTGATTTAAAAGCCTGCACGGTCTGGGCGGTCCGTACGCTGAGGGGGAGGCTGTTCCACAATCTAGGCGCTGCAGTGGAGAAAGCTCTGTCTCCCCTAGTCTTGAGCCTAGTTCTAGGCACCACCAATAGCAGCTGGTCAGCTGATCTGAGGGATCGGTGGGGATCCTAAAGTGAACAGGCAGCCAGTGGAGCGAGGCCAAAACTGGGCTGATGTGTTCATGTTTTTTTGTTTTGGTGAGGAGGCGCACGGCTGCACCAGTTGTAGGCGGCGAAGCAGGGATTTGTCAATGCCCGTGTAAAGGGCATTGCAGTAGTCGAGGCGAGTGGTGACAAAGGCATGTATCACCGTCTCTAGGTTACTTTGGGAGAGGTATGCCTTTGTCTTCGCCAGGAGTCTAAGGTGGTAAAAACAGTTTTTGACTACGGCGCTGACCTGTTTGTCAAATTTAAAATTGCTGTCGAAGATGACCCCGAGGTTCCTGACAGTCGATGAACGATCTGGCTGCATGACCTCTGTTCTCCTCCAACGCCATGGAGATAAATTGCGCCCGGTTGGTTATTACTCTTCCAAATTAGACCCTGTGGCTGCTGGCCTCCCTACATGCTTACGCACGGTTGCGGCCTGCGAGAAGGCTCTGGTATCAACTCGCGATATTGTGTCATATGCCCCATTGACGCTACTTGTTCCACATTCTGTCTCCCTCATTCTAAATGAACAGAAAACTTCCCACTTATCAGCTGCAAGATATCTTAGATATCACACCTGTTTATTAGACATGGCCAATATAACTATCAAACGATACAATGTTCTCAACCCAGCCACCCTTCTCCCACTTCCTGACGACGGGGAGCCACATGACTGTTTGGCTGAACTAGACTTGACTTGTACCCCTCGGCCTGACTTGAAAGACGAACCTCTCCCCAACTCTGACTTAGTGTTATATGTTGACGGGTCCGCCTCTAGAGGCCCGGATGGCAAGGATAATGTCGGTTTTGCTGTGGTGACTGATTATGTCTGTGTGTGTTCTGGCTCTCTCCCCTCTCACTCTTCAGCCCAGGCTGCAGAACTAGTGGCCCTCACTGAGGCCTGCCACCAAGGCCAAGATAAGGCTGTCACAATCTACACAGATTCAAGATACGCCTTCGGAGTCGTACACGACTTTGGCGCCCTCTGGAAGTGTAGGAACTTCCTGAAATCTGACGGGAAACCGGTTCTCAAGCACAAACTTATTAGATGCAATTTTATTACCATCTACCATTGCTGTTTGTAAATGTGCTGCCCACACTAACCAATATGACCCTGTCTCCAAAGGTAATGCTGCTGCAGACGCAGCTGCCAAGCTTGCCTCCCTGTCTCACTCCCACGATCAACCTGCAGGCTCGTATGTATCCCTGCTTACACCATCTGCCTCCCTTACTGACCTACAGCATTTTGCTGCGCCAAATTGATCTGGACTGCTTCCGGGGCTCGCTTCGACCACACCACCAAGGTTTGGTACAGTCCTAATGGCCGCCCCTGTCTCCCCAAACATTTCTTTCCCCACTTTGCTAAATTGACACATGGGTTAGACCAGGGGTTCCCAACCTTTTTTCCCCCAGGGACCCCCAAACAACTCTGATGAAATTGCTGGACCCCCCTCCTAATAAAATACCATAAAATACTTTTTTTTGTCATTTTAATAACAAAGTGCTTATACACAGGCATATGCATCATAATTAGACCCACTATGCTTCTTTGACTATTTCAAAATGTTGGCCAATATTCAAATCCTGTATTCATCCTCTCAAATCAGGCCCTAATGGTGAACGGTTTGCATTTATGTTGAATGAAGTAAGAATCCACTGCAGTAAAAATATCCTCACCTCGAGTGGTGGTAGTAAGCTTGACTGACATGAGAATGTCCTGCTTCAGATCCTCATTTTCGATATATTGCACATAAACGATGAGCACAGCCTCGTCTGCGACAGTTGTAGTTTCATCAAGTTGTATGGCAAATGGACCCTTTCTAAGCTTTTCTGACAGCTGCTGCTCGCAATCACTTGACCTCTTATCAATTCGGTCTTTCACTACATTGTTTGAGAGTGGTACTGATTTTAGTTTATCCGCCACCTGTGGGCCGCACAGTTTCTAAACCATTTTGATGCAGGCTGGTTTGATGAGCTGCTCGCCAATATTGTGCGGTTTCTTTGCTTTTGCAATTAAAAGCGAACACTCAAAGGAGGCTTCGGTAGCCTTCTGTAAATCACTGCCACCCCTGCTCCACGCTACTCTAACATCAACAGTCCGGATCCTTCCCAATGGTTTCTGGGTGCTTAGACGCCTGATGTCTCTTCAGCTTGCTGGGCTTCAGGCTCGAGTTTGCCAACTTTTCTCCACAAATCACACACTCAGGTTGTTTGTCTGGTCCCTCAGTGAAGCCCATGGTGATGTAATTTTCGCGATTGCTGTAGGTCCTAACTTTTTTTGCAGATGAGCTGCCGTCATCTCCTTTTCGTTTGTCACACATTTTTGCCTCTGGCGGCTGACTGCAGACGAGCCGAGAAAGTTAACTAGCGTGCTAGGCTAGCTACAGAAAGTGATACAGTCAACTGATTCGCGTTTTAGCGGCTACCCGGTAGCCTACTGTTAACGTTCAAAAATCATGTCTAGATGTTTATTTATTTATCTTTATTTGTTATTGTAGTGGAGAGACTATTCATGCTTCTGATGATAAAAATATGCTAATTAAATATTTCTCTAAAAAAAAAAAAAAAAAAAAATACCTCAAATCATCTGTGGTCTGGCTGACCCCCTGCGCCCCCTGGCGGACCCCCAGGTTGGGAATCACTGGGTTAGACCATGTGTCAAAAGGAGGGATGTTAGCAATGTTGATTTCCAATTGGTACACTAAAGGATTCACAGTGACAGCACAGACATATTGTGCATCATGCCTAATTTGTCAACAACAAAATCCAGGTAAACACGTTAAAGTCACAGCCACTGCAGCCCACCCACCACCAACCAGACCATTCGAACATCTAATGATGGATTTCGTTAAACTAACACCCTCAGAAGGTAAAAAATACTGCTTGGTGATGGTTGACATGTGGTCGAAATGGGTTGAAGCGTTTCCAGCATCAAAGCAAACAGCAAGTGTAGTTACAAAAGCCCTTTTAACTGAAATAATAGCCTGTTGGGGTGTCCCAGCCCGAATTTCAAGTGATAATGGCAGTCATTTCGCTAATGAAGCCCTCTCAGAGGTCAGTAAATACCTCGGCATAGATATCAGAAAACACTGTGCCTACCACTCAGCTAGCGGGGGTGCAGTGGAAAGACAAAACGGTACACTTAAAGCCAAATTGGCTAAATGCTGTAAAGACACAGGTCTGCCATGGACCAAAGCGCTCCCAATTGTATTAATGTATATGCAGATGAGAAAAAGAATACGCACAGGTCTTTCACCATTTGAAATCCTTTTTGCATGCCCCCCATTTGTCGGTATTGAAGCACCGAACATTCCCCTTCCGTCCACCCATATGTGTGAAGACACTGTTCTGTCATATTGTGCTAACCTCTCTCTCAATCTAGCGGCCATCAGATGACAGGTGGCAGCTGCCCTGCCTACCCCAGCTACAAGGCCTCTCCACAACCTCCAATCAGGCGACTACGTGCTGGTAAAAGACTTCCTGAGGAAGAATTGGCAGGCCAAGCGCTGGCAGGGGCCATTCCAGATCCTCTTCGTAACCTTGACTGCTGTAAAGGTTGCTGAGAGAGCCACATGGGTGCACGCCACTCACTGCAAACGGATAGGTGACCAACCACAGAGGGACACACCAAACCACCAGCCCACGTTTATCCCGGCATAAAGCCAAATTCGTTTTTCCTCTGGTCTGTTGAGTGCTTACCCACATACGAACATGAACTGTGTTTCCTGATCTCTGAGAGAGATTGAAGATGAAACCACGTCCTCGACCCCATTATGAGAAACCCTCCTCTCTTCCCCTACCCCCTACAACAGCTACTGTTCCCATTTTACAAATGATTTTATGAAGTAGATGCTTGAACCTCAGGGATTGCATTTATGGATGTTGATATCATTAAAATACTTTTCTATGATTTATTGTTCAAATTATGAACAAAAGCGGGGAGTGTGGGAGAAAATGATCTTTATCTATGTATTTTATTGTTATATCATAATGTATTCATACATCAAAATGTATTCATAATGTTTTTAACTTGTGTCTTCCAATATGAACTAATGTGATCTCTGATTCAAGCGACATGAGCAAAACAAGTACAAAGGTTCCCTTCTGCAAACAGCCACTGTTTGAACTAGCTGAGTGGCCCCCACTCCTGTACACTTCTGTCTACCCCCAAATTTCTGTTATCATGTCCCCAAGCCACTTCTGTACCCCCGTCTACCCCTCCCCAATATCACACCACTATTATCCCTAGCTTTGTGTCATCATGTCCTCAAGATGAACTGGCCCACTTGTACCCCCCCTGTCTCTCCCCTTGTGTAAACATCACCCCACTGCTTGAACAAAATAGAACTCCCTTAACGTGCATGTATCTGATTGGATAAAACACTATCATATATCTGATTGGCTAATACACTGTCATGTCATCCTTGCCCCTTTTCCTCCTATATAAGCTGCATTAAAATGTTTGTTCATTGTCCAACTCCCGACAAAGCATATTGTGTGCTTTGTCTGTGACTTGTCACCTTGTATTCTGCAGAATATAATAATAAATCACTTTGAATGTGAAACGACTCTGTATCCTGAAAAGCCATCTTTGTTCATTTGCATCACCAGGGTTTAAGATGATCTCCAATTTCCCTCACACCCGGGACCTGTACCTCCAGACCTCCCAGACCTCCTCACGTAAGCTAAACCCCCATTATGTCAGTCCCTATACCATCGACCACGTCATTAATAATTCTGCTGACCTCCGGGCCGCTCTCAAGGTCCACCTGATCTTCCATGTCTCTCTCCTAAAACCCCTCACCAGCAATCACTGTGTCTCTCCCCGCTCGCTCTCTCTACCCCACTCGCGTCTCGGGACTTCTCCCCTTCTCCTCACGGATGAACTCACTCCCTGGATAAACCCCCCCTCTGCTATACTGGACTGGTTAGTACACGCAAACAAACAACAGCCCTGCACATCTACATATTACACCACATTCGTTTTACATGCTAGACACACGCAACCATACACATACAGTAAATTGTCTTACACACACCTCATTCACATTTTCGCCGCTGGCATCCACACACTCCCCCCACGTAGTAAAGATTAGTTTTTCTCCCCCTGTATTCTATTTTATTAAATCTGGTTTATTTATACATCTGTCTCCTGTGTCTTCTGGGGTGGTGCCACATTTGACCACTTTGTTCGACCTTAACCTCTTAAAGGAACACAGCAACATTTTGGGAAATTAGCGTATTTGCCATCTATCCTGGAGTTAGACAAGCAGATGCATACCCTTTTGTTCTCTGTGCATGCATTAGGCTTAGGGAACAGCTGCACCATTAGCCTATCTTAGCGTCATTCACTGGAAGTAGGTGTGCCAGTGTAGCCTAGTTCACAACAGTCACGAAATACACTCCAAATACAACTCCAAAACTTTCATGTAAATATGTTGTGACCTTCGTATTTACCACATGGAAAATTGTTTAAATAATAATTAGACATTTTCGTTTTCTAAGCAGATCAGATATATTATACTCTGAAATTTGTTTTGCCAAACCACTGCTGCCTGGGCGCAGTGATTTCATCACCTCAAAAGCCCTGTTGCTTTGGCAGCAGTGGTTCAGCAAAAAATAGAAGACGAAAATGTAAAAATAAAAGATTATTTATTTTTCAAATGTAGCCAAGAATAAAGACCCTAAAGACCCTAAGTGTATATTTTCAGTACTATGTTTGTTTACCAATTGTGTTATTAGTGAAATATGAGTTATAGAAATCTAGCCAGAAAAAGGCAAGTATTGTCGCGAGGAAATGATGCCACCATTTTGTTTGTAGTCCTATGAGGAGAGGAGACCCAGAGATTTTGATGGGCTTTTGAATAAAAGAAAACTACACTTCCTAGCTTGTGCCAGCCCCTGTCAATCATCTGACTTCTAGATTTACTTTTTTATTTCTCTTATTTTTCGGGATCATACCCCACAAACCTGAACGTTATTGCCATAAAACATAGGTTCTCTACCTTTCTGTGAACGTCTAGAAAAAACGGCTTTGCAATCTGATGAAAAATGGCAGCGAAATGTACATTATAAAAAAGTTACTGTACTTACAGTAGATTTCATTCACGGTTTGTAAATCACGCCTGGTGATACTAAATCCAGATTGAACTCTGCCATTGGAAAGGGGAGATTTGGTCCGATCCATATACAGTATGTGCGACTTGGCCATAATAAGGTCATTTATAGGCCTGTAAGCAGCAGCCTGTAAGCCACAGGGTTCACCCGACAAACCACTTTAAAGGGGCCTATGAAGCAAGGAGCCACCTTCCTGGATTCCACCCGGAGAGGGAAATCACAGGTGGAAAGCCAAACACGCTGCCGTAGCCGGACGGCGCTTGCGGTTAGCCTGCCGCTGAGCCTTAACAGAGGCCTTCTGCAGCGCCGTTCGAACCCGGTTCCACGTCCTGCAACAACGAGCCACATGTGCCTGGGCCGATGGCACCTCAGCCTCCTGCTCCTGTTCGGGGAACAGAGGAGGTTGAAAACCATATTGACACTGAAAGGGAGACATACCAGTAGAGGAGGAGAGGAGGGTATTATGTGCGTACTCTGCCCAGGCCAACCTCCTACTCCACGTCGCCGGACATTTCAGGACACCCTCCAGATCCTGGTTGACGCACTCCGTCTGCCCGATCGACTGCGGATGGAACCCAGACGACAGGCTGATGGAGGCGCAGAGGCCGGAGGCAAACGCCTTCCAGAACCTGGAGGCGAACTGAGGGCCCTGGTCAGACACAATATCCACTGGAAGCCTGTGGACCCGAAAGACGTGCTGCACCACCAGGTCAGCCGTCTCTCGGGCCGAGGGAAGTTTGGGAAGGGGAATGAAGTGGGCCGCCTTGGAGAAGCGGTCCACTACCACCAAAATGGTAGTGAACCCATCTGACGGGGGAAGGCCAGAAATAAAATCCAGGGATATGTGCGATCAGGGATGTTTGGGAATAGGACGCGGCCGGAGGAGACCCGCCGGCGCACGGCGAGAGGTCTTACTATGCGCACACACCGGGCAGGCCACCACAAAGGAGCGCGTATCGCCTTCCTCTGTTGGCCACCAGAACCTCCTACGGATAAACTCCAGGGTTCTGGCGGCCCCAGAGTGGCCGGTGAGAGAAGAGGCATGTGCCCACTGCAGCAGGCGCGAGCGTGCAGCCTTGGGCACATACGTCTGCCCCGGAGGACCCCCACCGGGATCGGGCTCCCGTGCCAGAGCCGATCTTACCACCCTATCTATGCCCCATGACACGGGTGCCAAAATCAAGGCCTGTGGAATAATAGGGTGAGGCTCCTCCTCCCGGCCCGGAGGGTCAAACTGGCATGACAGAGTGGCAGGTTTGACGTTCTTGGAACGGGGCCGATAGGAGATGGAAAATCGAAATCGAGTGAAGAATAACGCCCACCTGGCCTGGCGAGCGTTAAGGCATTTAGCCCCTTGGATGTAAGCCAAGTTCTTATGATCAGTCCAAACAATGAAAGGGTGTGCCGCCCCCTCTAACCAATGTCTCCATTCCTCCAGTGCCAACTTGATTGCCAACAACTCCCGATTACCCACGTCGTAGTTACGTTCGGCCAAAGACAACCGGCGTGGAAAAAAAGCGCCAGGATGCACTTTCCCGTCCTTTAAACATCTCTGAGAGATCACCCCCCCCCCCCACGCGATGTCAGAGGCATCCACCTCCACTATGAATGGAGTCTCTGCATCGTGGCGGATCAGTACAGGGGCGGAGGTAAATCGACGTTTGAGGTTGCAGAAGGCCGACTCTGCCCGAGGCGACCATTCAAAGCCAGGGAGAGAGGGATCACCCTTCGAAGATCACCCTTCGTCAACACGAAGCCCAGGAAGGAAACGGTGTCAGTGTGAAACACACACTTCTCTGCCTTAAAAAATTGCTGATGCTTGAGGAGACGCTGTAGCACTTGACGAACATGCTGTTGGTGCTGCACCATATCGCGGGAAAAAATTAGGATGTCATCTAAGTACACAAAGACTGACACCCCGATTAGATCACGCAGCACGCCGTTGACAAGAGCCTGGAAAACTGCCGGAGCATTAGCTAAGCCAAAGGGCATGACTAAATACTCATAATGCCCATTGGGCGTGTTAAATGCAGTCTTCCACTCGTCTCCCTCTCTAATCCTGACCAGGTTGTATGCATTACGTAAGTCAAGTTTAGAGAAGACCTGCGAGACCTGAGAGGCAGAGGGTAACGGTTCTTGATGGAAACGTTGTTCAATCCCCTATAATCAATGCACGGTCGCTGGGTACCATCCTTTTTGCTACAAAAAAGAACCTAGCGCCGGCAGGGGATGTGGACGGACGAATATGCCCCGCGAGCAGTGCCTACTGAATGTACGTGTTCATGGACACTGTCTCGGGGCGAGAGAGGGAAAACATATGCCCACAGGGAGGAGAGGTACCGGGTAGGAGATTAATGGGGCAGTCGTATGACCTATGAGGCGGTAGTACTTTAGCACGCATTTTACAAAAAACGTCCGCCAGGTCCAAATAGATCTCAGGCACGCCTACTAAATCGCGATTAGGAGATATGACCGAGTCTGCAACACTCCCCACCATCCTGGAGCGAAGAGGGAAACAAAAAAGAAGAGGGAGAAGGGGCGGGTAAACTCTCGCCGGAGGCCGACTTGATGCCACTCCCCATTGAGAGTTCACCCGTGGCCCAATTAATAACAGGGTTGTGTGCGGCTAACCAAGGGTGACCAAATACAATAACACAGTAGGGAGACATGATGACAAAAAATTGCACCCATTTCCACCCACCACCAGCCACCTAAATGCGCAGCTGCGCTGTTCGCTGGGTAATACTCCCATTACCCAGTGGCTGTCCATCCAAAGACTGGACCGGGATGGGCACTTCCAATGTTTCTAATGGAATACCCCTTACTTACATAAGCCTTTGCACTCCCTGTGGAGCATAGGCCACTGATGATTTCTTTCCATGTTGCGCAGTTTTTGACCTCCCGAACGATGTTGTGCCATCCCAGTCCAGCCTCTTTCATTTCCCCTTCCCAAGAACGGCGCCAGGTGTTTCGAGGCCTGCCGCGTTTCCTCTTTCCAGGTGGGTTCCATCGTAGGGCTTGCCGGGTGATGTTTGTGTCTTCCTTTCTCAGGGTATGGCCTATCCACATCCACTTTCTCTTCTTTATTTCTTCTGGCGGGGGTAGTTTTGTTTTGTTTTGTGGTCCAGATTTGTAATGACATTTGGCCATCTCACTCTTAGAATACGGCGGAGGCAGGAATTTATGAAGGACTGTACTTTCTGCTTCAGCCCTACGGTTGTCTTCCAGGTCTCCGAGCCATACAGGAGGACTGATTTAACATTGGAGTTAAAGATCCTCAGCTTTGTGTTGGTTTTTATTTCGCGAGACCTCCATACTCGACCAAGTAGGTTGTATGCCGTTCTTGCTTTTCCGATTCGCACTCTGATGTCTTCTTCTGTGCCACCCGCTGTATCTACTACGCTCCCAAGGTAGGTAAAGGAGTTAGTTTCTTCGATGGCCTCTCCCTCTAGTTCAATGTTTTGCTGGCACTTTGTGTTGATCTTCATAATCTTGGTTTTTACCCCATTGATCTTCATTCCTAGAGTTGAGGCTGTTTCCTTTAGTTTGTTGGTCTTTTGTTGCATTTGCTGGTGACTGTGTGATAAGAGAGCTAGGTCATCTGCAAAATCGAGGTCTTCAAGCTGGTGCATCAGTGTCCACTGGATGCCGTTTCTGGCTCCTTCTGTTGTCTTATTCATGGTCCAATCAATGGCCAGCAGGAACAAGAAGGGGGACAGCAGGCAGCCTTGTCTCACTCCGGTCTTTATCTCGAACGGGTTTGAGGGCTCCCCTCTGTGCAGTACCCTACTTGTCATCCCGTCATATGATCCTCTGATGATGTTGATGTACTTCGGTGGGATTCCATAGTGCTCCATCAGGTGCCACAGACTGTTCCTATCTAGACTGTCAAAGGCCTGTTCGAAATCGATGAAGTTGATGTATAAAGAGCTGTTCCATTCCAGGGACTGTTCGATGATGATCCTCAGTGTGGCGATCTGGTCTATGCATGACCTTTCTTTCCGGAATCCTGCTTGATGGTCTCTGAGGAGCATGTCAACGGCAGTCTTCATCCTATCTAGAATTATCCAGTTGAAGACTTTGCTGGCGGTTGAAAGTAGCGGGATCCCCCGGTAGTTCTTGCATAGTGCAAGGTCCCCTTTGTTTGGTATCTTCACTATGTAGCCTTCTTTCCAATCTTTGGGTATCCTTTCTTCTTGCCAAATTTTCCTCATGAGGGGATGGAGTGCTTTGATGCTTGTAGTGATGTCGGTCTTGAATGCTTCACTCGGAATGGTGTCTGGTCCTGCTGCTTTCCCATCTCTCAATTGTGATATTGCTTTCCTAGTTTCTTCTTTTGTTGGGGGGGGTCATTTTCAGTGGGAGTGTGTCTGTTGCTGCTTGTATATCTGCTGGGATGCTAGCTGGTGCTCTGTTGAGCAGCTCTGTGAAATGTTCTACCCATCTCCTTGTTTGTTCTTCCTTTGTGGATAGTGTGTTTCCTGCCTTGTCTTTTATGGGCTTCTCTGATCTCATCCTTCTCCCCGAGAGCTTCCTGGTGATGTTGTATACCTCTCTTGTTTCTCTGTCCCGCTGCTTCTTGGAATACCCCACTCTTTGGTTAACCCCACATTAATCAGATTCCCGCTGCCCCTGAATCTACTAAAGCCCTGGTCTTCCTGACGGACTTCCCACACCCCACAGTAACATAAAAAAAAGTGCGAGAGTCATGAGAGAAGGGAGAAATAAGCCCACCTGCTGGCGTCCCTCCTGGACCTAGCGAGCCCCCCCTTTCCCTGACGGCGCCCGACAATTGCCAAAGCGATGGCCGGCTTGCCCACACCGGAAGCAGCGCTTCTCTTCGACGAACCTCCGTCTCTTGGCGTCAGAGAGCGACAGCACTCCAAGCTGCCTGGGTTCGTCACCCAGTGGCTCACTTGTGTATTGCGCGATGATATCGACACCGGAAGAAGAAGGGACACATACCTGAGCCGTTGTTCCTCGCTCACGTTCCCTCTCCCGGTGCCGATTGTCCATTCTGATGGCCAGGTTGATAATGCCATCCAACCGCTCCGGCAACTCGTGAACGGAGAGCTTGTCCCTCATCCGAACGGAGAGCCCCTGGACGAACAACACACAGCAGGGGACCTCAGGCCAAGCTGCCTCCCGGGCCACGATCCTGAAATCAATGGCGTAATCTGCCACAGTGCGGAGGCCCTGCCGGCAGCCAAGAAGCCGCACCCCCCCGGCCTCGTAAATCCAGATTACTCTGGAAGTATAGAAAATTATTCTCAACTCCCCGGTAAAAGCGTCCACACTGTGGCAGATTGCCGACCCACTCTCCCATTCTGCCGTAGCCCAGGAGAGAGCCCGACCGGTGAGGAGGGTGATGACATAGGCCACTCGGGACATGGCAGTGGGGAACGAGCGTGGCTGCAGCTGGAACACGAGTGAGCACTGGGTGACAAACTCCCAACACCCCTCCGGAGCTCCCCCGTAGCGGCCCGGCGGCATCAGCCGTGGCTCCCGAGCCTCCTCCTGGAAGCCGGGATGCGACCTACCTCTCTCGCCGCTGGCAGACGACTCCTCCGACGTGGACTCTGCTGCTGTCGAGCGATGTTGGCCGTAGCCAACGCTGAGTTCGCCGTCTCCTGGGAGGAGATGGACAGACCCCCCAGGCAACCCAGCTCGGCGCTCACCTGCTGCTGGTGGGCTGACACAACCTCTAAGGCGTTCTTTTGCTTTTAGAGTTCCTCCCAAATTGCCTCCATGGTACTCGCTGGTGGTCGGATCTTCTGTTACGCCGGTGAGGTAAGTGCTTAGAGTACCAGTTGTGGTGGCAAAGATGAGACGGAGAGTAGTTGCTCTTCACACTAGTGTATTCTTTTATTTCTAGGAAAGCACTTGAGCATAGAGAGGTACAAGGATAAGACGCTGGGCGTCAACTGAGGCAAGGCAAAACAAGAAAACTAAATAATAGAAAACAGGCGATCAGGATACAAGAAAACGTCTGTACTTGTCCTCTGTACCGCCAAGTACTGGTTCTGGTGAATAGTGAAGTTCCGACGGGGAACAGAAGAAAACAGGGGTTATTCAAGTCCGCATTCCAGACATTCCACACGCACCACAGGGTGACAGCAAATCAAGGAACACAGACAATCAGTGGCAATTAGAGAGCAAGTGACAGACGTCAGAATGGTGGCAGGATTCTCAGGCCAACAGGCCAGAGAACCCAGAATGTTACAGATATTCTATATTCTATAATCATATTTCAAATTGCATGTGTCCGGATGGCAGAATTCAGTACTGTCTAATGTTTAATCATCTTCCCTTTATTGATTTGCATAGATTTGTACACATGATCTCAAGAAGGTGCTGAATGAGCTCAGTGGTAATTTTCCATGTCTGGTATTAGCATGGTGTTATTCACCATCAAAGATGCATTTTTTTTATTGATATTCTCCTTTGGTTCATCACAATTTACTCAAGCCTAGTAACAGACACAGTATTTCTGTCGTAGCCAGGTCACTGCCACACTATTGTAATCTATACTATTTTTATTATTTATTTATTTATTTATTCGCCGATCTTTGTCCGCTAACTCCTCCCAGAGATTTCGCACCACATACACGTGAAAGGTATGAAAACGACCGGCTTGCTCCAACTCGAGTTGCTATTACAAACGGGAACATTTCGGTCCATAGGTAATGAATGGCGAACTAGAGTGTAGAAGCTGCATTTTTTTTTTTACCATCACCTTTTGTAAATTGCGACAGTGATCTCAATTTTGGACGTAGATATAAAAACAACACATCAAAACGATGACACGGCTGTGCCCTCGCTCACAAAAGAATAAATAAATGGAATTGGACATTTCTATCTCAACTTATGACCATTTGTTTGAAAGTTATGCTCCACATAGACACGAATGGCTTTGTCATTAGCAAAAACCAGATTTTTTAGCGTTTCCCCCCTTGTTTCGCGATCGCCACCCAGGCCACAATTGTCGACGGAATTACACAATATCGCACAGAACCCTTCACATAAACCTTCAAGTGCTCATATTAAAGTGACTAACCTTCATCTCTTATCGTTTTCTTTTAATCATCATGAGACTGAAGGATGCGTCAGCCCTCATTGAAATACATTGGCACCAAAGTGCATGTCATTGTGTCACTTAAAGGGGAGATGAAGCAGTGAGCAATGTGAGCCTAGTTTGTTTGTTGTGTACCTTGTGTAAGACAGGGTCCTATAATCAAATGTGAAATCTAGCTTATTTGTCTGAAAAATCAAATATAATATCCCTGTTTTCAACATGGGCGCCGCCATTTTGTTGCTGACGTCATGGGGCTGGTTGGGTCTGGCTCCTAGTATACACTGTTGGTTAGATGGCTATGGATGGACATAGATTGTCGGGTCAGTCTGTAAATAAAATGTTGCCTACCAAACATCGGGACCGCGGTGGTGCTTTTTGTATTGCTCCCGGCTGTTCGAATGAATTTTACCGCATGAAAGAGAGAGGAACGGTGGTTCATTTCCACAAATTACCAGTGAAAAAACCACTTTTATTGGCGCGTTGGCTGGCTGCACTGAAGCGGCGCGATCCACCTGTTGGACAGTGGACGAAGATCTGCGGGCAACATTTCATTGCCTCGGATTATGTTGTTGAGGGGGGCTTTGAAGAGGATGGGAGGTTTGTCCAGAAGACCACTAATAAGCTGACGCCTGATGCTGTTCCCTCGGTCTTCGACTTCAGTGGCTATAGTGCAGGAGAGACGGACAGACCAGCCCAGGTAGTTCAACCAGCGTCAGCCCTGCGCCGGAGACAGAGCTCAAAGACGCGCTTCTACCGCAAGAGAGCGAGAGGTATAATCAGGGTGTTGGATCAGTGTTTCGCATATAATCTTTGCAGACTGTCTATATTTAGACTAGCCACCTGTAGTGATATGCAGTAGGTACGATAACGTTAGCGTTCTGTATCATAACGCTAGTCATAAATGTCATTATGAATTGAAAATGGGGGACCCTGATGTAAACAATACGAAAGTCTAGTCTCACCTGATACCTTGCTCTGTATCAGAACGTTAGTCATAAATGTGATGACTCTATATACATGTGATGTGAATGGGCCGGGTAATGATAGGTTTTAATTAATAGATCCCGTGTCCTCTGTATAATTGTTTAGCATAGGTACCTTTAGTTTCAAGTTCAAGTTTCAAGTTTCTTTAATAGTTGTCATACAGAAGTACAGAATACTTTTATACAAAATGCTTCTTACTGTTACGCTCCAGAGACTGTGCAAGACAAGATAAGATAAGTATGAAATAAAATAACATAGTATAGTATGTAAATTAGAAGTAAAAAATGAGGTCAGTGTTCAGTATAGACATATGTACAATGTTCGATGCAGAATAGACGTAACTGAGTTACCATATAATATACAATACACAATACTATGCAGTGTACTAATATACAATACTATATAGTGCAAGGCAGAAATGGGATGAGGTGCAATTTAGGTACAATTTACAGTAGGTGTACAAGTTGTAGTGCAAATCCTTTATCAATAAATATAAAGTGTGTTTGTGTGATCTAAAGTGTGGAGAGTGGGTGCTGCAGTGTGTTGTTTGTTTAAGTGAGTGTGTGCGTGTGGGTGTGTGTGCTGTGTGCATTTGATGGTTGTTGCATATTGTTTATTGTTCGTTTAGCAGCCTGATGGCCTGGGGATAGAAGCTTCTTCTGAGTCTTTCTGTGCTCGCCTTAAGACTCCGGTATCGCTTGCCTGACCGCAGCAGTTCAAAGAGGCAGTTGTTCGGGTGGCTCGAGTCCTTAATAATTCTCTTAGCCTTCCCCCTGCACCGCTTGTTGTAAATGTTCTGGAGGGTGGGAAGCCCCCCTCCAATTGTGCGTTCGGCTGAACGTGTCACTCTTTGTAGTCTGCTATGGTCTTGTGCAGTGCTATTCCCAAACCAGGAGGTGATGTTGCCAGTCAGGATGCTCTCTATTGTACATGAGTAGAAGTTCCTAAGGATCTTCTGACTGACTTGGAACTTCCTTAGGCGCCTGAGGAAGTAGAGGCGTTGTCGTGCCTTCTTCACAACACTGTCAATGTGTGTGGTCCATGTCAAGTCCTCGGATATGTGGGCTCCGAGGTACTTGAAACTGTTCACTCTCTCAACCGGTGCCCCGTCGATGCTGAGGGGGCTGTAGTCCTTGACCCCCGACCTCCTGAAGTCCACAATCATCTCTTTTGTTTTGCTGACGTTCAGGGAGAGGCAGTTCTCCTGACACCACTGTGACAGATTTTCTACCTCTTCCAGGTAGGCCCTCTCGTCGTTGGCAGAGATCAGGCCCACCACTACTGTGTCATCAGCAAATTTGATGATTGTGTTGTTGTTCCGCTGTGCCACGCAGTCATCTGTGTACAGGGAGTAGAGGAGGGGGCTCAGAACACAGCCCTGGGGGGCCCCTATGTTGAGCGTGATGGATGAGGAGGTGCAGTTGCCTGCTCTTACCACCTGGGGTCTGCCCGTCAGGAAGTCCAAGACCCACTGGCAGAGGTCATAGTTCAAGCCCAGGTCCCTGAGCTTGGCTATGAGTTTGGAGGGGACTATGGTATTGAATGCTGAGCTGTAGTCGATGAACAGCATTCTCACATAGTTCCCCTGCCTCTTGTCCATGTGTGATGCTGCTGTGTGCAGCACATGGGCTATGGCGTCCTCCGTGGACCTGTTGGGGCGATATGCAAATTGCAGGGGGTCCAGGTTGATGGGGAGGGAGGAACAGATGTAGCCCTTCACTAGCTTCTCAAAGCACTTCATGGCTATGGAGGTGAGGGCTACAGGGCGGTAGTCGTTGAGGCAAGCGGGCGTAGATTTTTTGGGTACAGGGATGATGGTGGACTTCTTCAGACAGGTGGGGATGACAGCCTGTTCCAAGGACAGGTTGAAGATGCCAGTGAATACCGGGGCCAGTTGGTCGGCACAGACTTTTAGGACGCGGCCGGGGATGCCGTCCGGTCCTGCTGCCTTCCTGATATTCACTTTTTTAAAGATCCGTCTCACCTCATGCTCCGTTACCCTGAACACTGAGTCTCCATCAGCAGACCCCCCCCCCCCCCCATTGCCGTGGTTTGTAGGCTGGTGTTGTTATTCACAGCCTCAAACCTCGCATAGAAGGAGTTGAGATCATTTGCTAAGGATATGTCACTGTTCAGCTTGAGGGAGGTGCCTTTGTAATCTGTCATTGTTCTGAGGCCCTGCCACATGCCTCTAGAGTCAGCCTGTTCAAACTGAAGTTCAACTTTATCCCTGTAACGCCGTTTTGCCTCTGTTACTGCTCTCCTGACGTTGTATCTTGCCGTCTTGTGTTCTTCCATGTTGCCTATCACCAGGCCGGAGTTGTAGGCTGATGTGCGCACTTTCAGAGCCTCACGGACGGATTTATCTACCCAGGGCTTTTGATTTGGGTAGATTCTAATTGTGGTAGAGGGGATTATTTCTTCTACCAGAGTACAGACAAAGTCAAGCACTGTTTCAGTGTATTCGTTAATATTGGCTGTGTTCGTTAATATGAAATAAAGTTGTTATTCCTTGTACCCCGGTTGTGCAGTTGGTTATTTCAGGGCATTTGGACAAATATCAGTTTCTCCTGCTACATAGCAGTTTCTCCTGCTACTGGTATAACTCACGTATTTATTACATTCAGTACAGAAGTTGTGATGACTATATACAGTAGTACAGAAGCTGTGATGACTCTATATACAGTACAGAAGTTGTGATGACTATATACAGTACAGAAGCTACAGAAGTTGTGATGACTATATACAGTACAGAAGCTGTGATGACTGTATATACAGTACAGAAGTTGTGATGACTATATATCAGAAATAGACAAAAAACACTATCAAAAATAGGGCTTTACCCACATGTGTTTGACTTCGGTCAAACCAGTCTGGATTCATGTTATAGTCTGAAAAAATGCCAGGAAATGCTGAGATAATTGTTGATAATATATAACACAAATGTTCTAGAATGTTTGATTATGACATCATACGGTGACATCACAAATGTTCTAGAATGTTTGATTATGACATCATACGGCCATCATCTTCAGGCATGTTATTTTCTCCATCGTCGTCAGGCTCAACAGGAGGAGCACATCTCACTGGTGTCGCTCTAATAGGCTCAAATGCATAGCAATTGGGTTTCTATAAACCTCTGTCTGTCTGTCCACCTCGTCCAGATCCATTGCAAACTACAGCCTCTGGAGGTCAGTGTGCTACTGCGTGCAATTCTCCTGAGGTGGTCAGTAGAATGCAGTGCGCTGCAGTGTCGCAGGCAGCCAAACCACCCCCATGACGTCAGCAACAAAATGGCTGCGCCCATAATGATAAATGCTTCAAAAATGCACATAACAAATAGTTTTTTCTTAGAAACTGCTTATTTTTATAACGTGATTTTTTCTGTGGCTTATCTAAATACTAATGTGATGCTATGAATATGTATTTATCGCTATGCTTCATCTCCACTTTAAGGTGCTCCCATAGTCGAGCGGACCGTACACGGAGCAGACTCCCGTGGACTCAAAGCGGACCCAAAGGGTACTCAAAGCAGACCCAAAGCAGACTCCAAGTGCGAAGCTCCAATTTTCTAATGCGTGGACGTCCGTGCCGCTGACTTGGTGTCACACAAAAACGCTGCTCTGCGTTTTGGTTGACATCGAACTGCATTTAATATGACGCCGATCTGCATTTTACTCTGACCACTCGCTCCGTGCCAAGAGAGAGTAGGGCTTGAGATGTTTGAATGGCTTTTCTAAATGAAGTGTGTAAAACTGGCAGTTTTATTTCGAAATATTGGAAACGGAGATAACATAGAATGTTATAGATAACATAGAATGTTATAGATAACATAGAATGTTATCTCTGTTTCCAATATTTCGAAATAAAACATAGAACGTTATCTCCGTTTCCAATATTTCGATATAAAACTGGTGCTTTTATTTCATGCAATGCGTGTTTGTCATTTCAGCAGCACACGCTGTCCACCTCATGTTGAGCCTATACGGTACATTGCATCTCGCTGCCTATATACCTGTTATTCAAGTGTGTAAAACTGCCCGTTTTAATATCGAATTTTGGAAACGGAGATAACATACTCTTTATTTTGACATCGGATGACGACGACATGACAGAAGTTGAACAGCGTGGGAAAAATTGTGTAAACTGGCGCGAGACATGTACTGTAGGAAATTGGTCCGTGGAGGTCCGCTGAGGTACGATCGACTATGAAAGCTCAATGAGTCCAGTGGACCTCCGCGGAGTCCAGTCCGTGTACGGTCCGCTCGACTATGGGAGGAGCTTTAGGATTAGAATCAATTAGGGGTAGCAGGTGTGCATGACTCAGAGGGAGCTGTCAATCAACTCAGTACTGCTGACTTGGCAATGACCTCTCAGGGAGTTAACCCTTGATGGCCCCTTTTTGTATCTCTTGAACCGTTTGCGGGTTGTGTCATTGTACTCAGTAGGGATATCCTCTTTCATTGGTCTATGTTGACCACTCCCCGATCCTTAGACCACACCCCCTTAGGCCACACCCCCTTTGTGTATCTCTTGACCCGTTTGTTGTAGAGACTTGCGGGTTGTGTCATTGTAATCAGTAGGGATATCCTCTTTCATTGGTCGATGTTGACCACTCCCCCGATCCTTAGACCACACCCCCTTAGACCACACCCCCTTTGTGTATCTCTTGCACCGTTTGTCGTAGAGACTTGCGGGTTGTGTCATTGTACTCAGTAGGGATATCCTCTTTCATTGGTCTATGTTGACCACTCCCCCGATCATTAGACCACACCCGCTTAGGCCACACCCCCTTTGTGTATCTCTTGAACCGTTTGTCGTAGAGACTTGCGGGTTGTGGCATTGTACTCAGTAGGGATATCCTCTTTCATTGGTCTATGTTGACCACTCCCCTGATCCTTAGACCACACCCCCTTAGGCCACACCCCCTTTGTGTATCTCTTGAACCGTTTGTCGTAGAGACTTGCGGGTTGTGGCATTGTACTCAGTAGGGATATCCTCTTTCATTGGTCTATGTTGACCACTCCCCTGATCCTTAGACCACACCCCCTTAGGCCACACCCCCTTTGTGTATCTCTTGAACCGTTTGTCGTAGAGACTTGCGGGTTGTGGCATTGTACTCAGTAGGGATGTCCTCTTTCATTGGTCTATGTTTACCACCCCCATAGTTTGGCTCCTCCCCCTTTGTGTATCTTTTGAACCGTTTGTCGTAGAGACTTGCGGGTTGTGTCATTGTACTCAGTAGGGATGTCCTCTTTCATTGGTCTATGTTGACCACGCCCCCTTGGTTCGGCCCACCCCCTTATCATTAGTCCCCGCCCCCTTTTTGTATCTTTTGAACCGTTTGTTGTAGAGACTTGCGGGTTGTGGCATTGTACTCAGTAGGGATGTCCTCTTTCATTGGTCTATGTTGACCACGCCCATAGTTTGGCTCCTCCCCCTCTGTGTATCTTTTGAACCGTTTGTCGTAGAGACTTGCGGGTTGTGTCATTGTACTCACTAGGGACATCCTCTTTCATTGGTCTATATTGACCACGCCCCCATGGTTCGGCTCCTCCCTGTATCATTAGGTCCCGCCCCCTTTTTGTATCTTTTGAACCGTTTGTCGTAGACACTTGCGGGTTGTGCTATTGTACTCAGTAGGGATGTCCTCTTTCATTGGTATATGTTGACCATGCCCATAGTTTGGCTCCTCCCCCTTTGTGTATCTTTTGAACCGTTTGTCGTAGAGACTTGCGGGTTGTGTCATTGTACTCAGTAGGGATGTCCTCTTTCATTGGTCTATGTTGACCACGCCCCCATGGTTCGGCCCCTCCCCTGTATCATTAGGTCCCGCCCCCTTTGTGTATCTTTTGAACCGTTTGTCGTAGAGAGTTGCGGGTTGTGCCATTGTACTCAGTAGGGATGTCCTCTTTCATTGGTTTATGTTGACCACGCCCATAGTTTGGCCCCTCCCCCTTTTTGTATCTTTTGAACCGTTTGTCATAGAGACTTGTGGGTTGTGCCATTGTACTCAGTAGGGATATCCTCTTTCATTGGTCTATGTTGACCACTCCCCCGATCATTAGGCCCCCCCCCTTTTTGTATATTTTTTACCGTTTGTCATAGAGACAATACAGACCCTCTCCTGTTGGCCGGCGGTGCACAGGCGTCACCCACACTTTCACAATTTCTAGTTATTATTATATCAGATATATCCTATATCTGTAGGGGCCTGGTGTAGCCTGTTCTGTAGGGGCCCGGTGCAGCCAGTTCTGTAGGGGCCTGGTGTAGCCTGTTCTGTAGGGTGCAGCCTGTTCTGTAGGGGCCTGGTGTAGCCTGTTCTGTAGGGGCCTGGTGCAGCCTGTTCTGTAGGGGTCTGGTGCAGCCTGTTCTGTAGGGGCCTGGTGCAGCCTGTTCTGTAGGGGCCTGGTGTAGCCTGTTCTGTAGGGGCCTGGTGTAGCCTGTTCTGTAGGGGCCTGGTGCAGCCTGTTCTGTAGGGGCCCGGTGCCTGCGCTGCCTAGCCTGTTCTGTAGGGGCCCGGTGCCTGCGCTGCCTAGCCTGTTCTGTAGGGGCCCGGTGCCTGCGCTGCCTAGCCTGTTCTGTAGGCGCCTGGTGCAGCATTACCTGACCTAGCTAACTCCCTGCCGTCACTCAGAGACCATTGAACCATGTCCAAGTCCTGTTTTCACAGAGTTGACACTCCCACACTGTGCATACACACACATACAAATAAACGAGTTGCGATAATATGGCAAACAACTTATTCTTGTATTTGTTTGTTTTCCAATTATACGTATATATTGTTTTTATATGTGTCTTTTTCAGTGTAACAATGAAATGTGCAGGATATTCACAGAGGAGCTTTGATCATATCAATTCATACCATTTTAGAGCCATTTCAATGCTTAAAATTTGGAACACATCTGCCATCCTGTACAACAGCAACGGTGCTATTATATCATTAGAGAACTGCTGAGAACCGGTACAGAGCGATGCAGCATCGGGCTCTGGTGTCAGAGCGGGGCCTGTACAAACACACACACACACACACATGTAAAAACAAACATGTCCCACCAGAACCACCCAGCTACCAGCTACAGTACAGGCGATAACGCTGTGTCCTCTCTTTCCCATGGGCTCACTGTTATTGCATCACACACACTATGTTTTTAATTGCTACTATCTTTTCATGCAGCAGGGGGGCCAGGGGACACAGGGACACAGGGATCCCACTGTCTTCCTGAACGTGTTTATTTTCTGTCCTTATCACACCTGGCTTGTCCCCCATCAAAGCCACAATAATCGCCCATCCATCTCCAACACCGTTGTCATCATAATATCTGATGCGCGCTAGCTACCTCCTAATGTCTGTTTTTTCAAAGGTGCGGTGTACTTCAATAGCCTGTAGAACTCAACTTACATACATGTGTGTGTGTGTGTGTGTGTGTGTGTGTGTGTGTGTGTGTGTGTGTGTGTGTGTGTGTGTGTGTGTGTGTGTGTGTGTGTGTGTGTGTGTGTGTGTGTGTGTGTGTGTGTGTGTGTGTGTGTGTGTGTGTGTGTGCGTGCGTGCGTGCGTGCGTGCGTGCGTGCGTGCGTGTGTGTGTGTGTGTGTGTGTGTGTGTGTGTGTGTGTGTGTGTGTTTCAAATAAACAATACTGTCACAACCCACACTGATAACCTTTGAGAAAAAATTACCAGGCTGTAAAGTTTGATTGTCAGATAATTGTTCGATAAAGATAAGACCATCTCTCTCTCCTCCTCATACCATATAAACTTGTATGAACTCCATTGCCTTGTATAAGCCATTTGGCTTCAAACTAGGGATGTTCGATATTGGCTTTTTTACCGATATCCGATATACCGATATTGTCCAACTCTTAATTTCCGATACCGATATCAACCGATACCGATATATGCGGGGTTCCCCCCCCCCCCCCCCCCCCCCCACCCCCCAAAAACTGAATAAGTTCAGTTAACATTACATATATCTTGTCGTGGAATTAACACAACATTATGCATACTTTTGACAATAAATAAAATAAGAATTTGGTCTTACTTGCTAGCCTGGATAAAGAAAGGTTAAATAAATGTAAAAGAAAGTTTAAAAAAAAAATATATATAATTTTTTTTGAAAACCGATACAGATAATTTCCTATATTACATTTGAATGCCAATATCGGCCGATAATATCGGTAGGCCGATAATATTGGACATTCCTACTTCAACCTATCCTTTTTTTATTTTAAATAAATTATTTGTTTATTGTTTATTTATTTGTAAACATTCGAAATAAAGAATTAAATTCAAAGAATTCATTGCCAATACTCTAGGCTCTGTTGCCCATACTGTATGAACTCTGAACTCTGTTGCCTATATTCAATCAATATTTATCTACTGCCTTCACTGCCTATAACTGCCTTACACTGTAATCATAAATGTACTATTACCTTGCACTCTGGTTAGATGCCAACCTCTTTTCGTTGTGCTGTACTTGTGCTGTACGATGACAATACATATTTTAACCTAATCTAATTTAATCTAATCTAATCTAATCTAATCTAATCTAATCTAATCTAATCTAATCTAATCTAATCTAATCTAATCCAATCTAATCTAATCTAATCTAATCTAATATAATCTAATATAATATAATATAATATAATATAATATAATATAATATAATATAATATAATATAATATAATATAATATAATATAATATAGTATAATATAAATCTAGATTCAACAGTGAGACACATCCTAAACAGCCATAGTAGAATCCATTTAGAGTTTAAAGGGATAGTGAAGATTTTCCTACTTCCCCATGATGTTGTCAATGGGTAGAATCCATCAACAATCCATGCTGTTCCTCATACTGTCTCCGACTATAGTTAGCCACTAATGTAAAGACAATGGGATCAAGCTCCTGTCTGTACAAGCTGTTCTGAAATGTACCCCATAGTGCACACAAAGTAGATTTCTGTCAGCTTCAGCCAGCTTGTTTGTGGTTAACTAGCCGGAGCGAGCAACAGCATGGACTGTGTTGAATCAAGGACTCTACCGATCAATGGTAAGCAGCATAATAGGGCTAGTGGTCCAACATTGTGAACTATTCCTTTAACACTAGCACAGCCGACAAGGGGTCAAATGACCCTTAGGCATTTTCAATAAATGTATCCTCGTCACTCGGTCGAGCTCCAGCTCTGTCACTCAATGACTTTTCCTAAAGTTATCTGGCACGGTTTCTGAAATTTCAAAATGACTTCAGGAAAATGTAATTAGAACGGTATTCCACATACAACATACGAAAGTCACAGCACTTTGCGAGTGTCTAGCGCAGGGGTGGCCAACCCGTGGCTCGCGAGCCGCATGTGGCTCTTTGCCCGTCAATGTGTGTCTCTTCCATCCAAAAAAATATAATAATATATATAATATTTCATTTCACTCAAACCTACATTTCATTGTGGTAAACCTCATATTTTTATATTCAGAGGTAATTATATAGTTTACACTGTTTATTTTTCTCATATAAGCTGTCGGGTCATCTGACCCGTTCCTGGCGGGAATTAGTGGCATTTTCTCCATGGCTGTGCTAGTGTTAAGGCTTATGAAAGTCCTTGATTAGAACCAGGGAGATGTACGGTAGTTGTGAAAAGCAGCGTGGCTTGTGTGTCTGTTCTCTGTGAAGGGTCTTTGAACGCAGCAGCAAACACGTGTAGTGGAAGTGTAGGAAACAGGTGCTTTGTGGTCCAGGCTGCTCTCCCTGTTTGATATCCTTTATAAGAAACAGACGCTAAAGTGCCGGGCGTGTCCATAAACACAGCAAGCTCAGGCCAGCGGAGACCACAGCCTGTCAATCCCATTGGCCCATTACCAGAGTCCCTGGTGTTCCAGCTCTGTATGGTAAGAATGGGTACAATGATTCAAGTTCAAGTTTCAAGTTTGTTTATTATTTGTCACAACAAAATACAGAATACGTTATGATGAAATGCTTGTGTCTGTATGAGCCCCTGAGAGTGTGCTACATACAGTCCTAAAAAGAACGTAAGTACAAATAAAAAAATAAAAAAAATAGTTATTAAGAAGTAAGTAAAAAGTAAGTAAAATCAATATACATATATACAATATACAATACAGAGTAAAATGAGTAACAGTGAGGTACAGAACTTAGGGTAGGGTGCAAATGAGGTATGAATGTAGTGCAAATCTCGTTAATAATAGATAAATATAAAGTGTGTTAAAGTGTCTAAAGTGAATAAAGTGAGTGGTAAGGTGAGTGTTTGTTTAAAGTGAGTGTGTACATGTGGATGGGTGTGCAGTGTGTGTAGATGATGGGTTGTTACTAGTGCTGTCAATCGATAAAATATTTAACTCAATTAATCGCATGATTGTCTATAGTTAACTCGCAATTAATCGCAATTTAATCGCATTTTCTTTTTTTTACCATAAACTGATATTTTTCAAGTTTTAATACTCTTATCAACATGAGAGTCAACAAATGCTTGCTTTATGCAGCCATTTAACACAAAAGGATGACCCTTATGCATTGCAAATTTGCATCAAATTCAAAACAGAGTGAAGCACAAAATAACTTAAAAGAAAATAATAATTTAAAACAATGAATAAAGTGCATGAAATAATAGGGGAAAGAAAACGTTAGGAACTTGTTACAATAACCCACACAAGGGCTGATAACTCTCCCAGCTCTCTTGCCCCTTCCTCATCTCTCTCACCCCCCCCCCCCCTCTCTATCGCTCTCTCTATCTCTCTCTCTCTCACACACACACACACACACACACACACACACACACACACAGTGGCAGGCAACATGAATGACCACAAGGTGGCGCGATACAACGTAAGGAGGACAGTGTCAGAGGCCAAACGGCGCTACAGGGATAAAATTGAACTCCAGTTTGAACAAGCTGACTCTAGAGCTATGTGGCAGGGGCTCAAAACGATGACAGACTACAAAGGCGCCTCCCTCAAACTGAACAGTGACATCTCCTTAGCAAATGACCTCAATACCTTCTATGCGAGGTTTGATGCTGGTAATAACAACACCAGCTCACAAGCCACGGCAATGGGGGGGGGGGGGGGGTCGGCTGCTGATGGAGGCGCAGTGTTCAGGGTAACAGAGCATGAGGTGAGGCGGACCTTTAAAAAAGTGAATATCAGGAAGGCAGCAGGTCCGGACGGCATCCCCGGCCGCGTCCTAAAAGTCTGTGCCGACCAACTGGCCCCAGTATTCACTGACATATTTAACCTGTCCTTAGAACAGGCTGTCATCCCCACCTGCCTGAAGAAGTCCATTATTATCCCTGTACCCAAAAAATCCAAGCCTGCTTGCCTCAACGACTACCGCCCTGTAGCTCTCACCTCCATAGCCATGAAGTGCTTTGAGAAGCTAGTAAAGGGCTACATCTGCTCCTCCCTCCCCATCAACATGGACCCCCTGCAATTTGCATACCGCCCCAACAGGTCCACGGAGGACGCCATAGCCCATGTGCTGCACACAGCAGCATCACACCTGGACAAGAGGCAGGGGAACTATGTGAGAATGCTATTCATCGACTACAGCTCGGCATTCAATACCATAGTCCCCTCCATACTCATAGCCAAGCTCAGGGACCTGGGCTTGAACTATGACCTCTGCCAGTGGGTCTTGGACTTCCTGACTGGCAGACCCCAGGTGGTGAGAGCAGGCAACTGCACCTCCTCATCCATCACCCTCAACATAGGGGTCCCCCAGGGCTGTGTTCTGAGTCCCCTCCTCTACTCCCTGTACACACACGACTGTGTGGCTCAGCGGAGTAGCAATACAATCATCAAATTTGCTGACGACACAGTGGTGGTGGGCCTGATCTCTGCCAACGACGAGAGGGCCTACCTGGAAGAGGTCAAGGTCCTGGCGGGATGGTGCCAGGAAAACAGCCTCTCCCTGAACGTCAGCAAAACAAAGGAGATGATTGTGGACTTCAGGAGGTCGGGGGTCAAGGACTACAGCCCCCTCAGCATCGACGGGGCACCGGTTGAGAGAGTCAACAGCTTTAAGTACCTCGGAGCCTACATATCCGAGGACTTGACATGGACCACACACATTGACAGTGTTGTGAAGAAGGCACGACAACGCCTCTACTTCCTCAAGCGCCTAAGGAAGTTCCAAGTCAGTCAGAAGATCCTTAAGAACTTCTACTCATGTACAATAGAGAGCATCTTGACCGGCAACATCACCTCCTGGTTTGGGAATAGCACTGCACAAGACCGAAGCAGACTACAAAGAGTGACACGTTCAGCCGAACGCACAATTGGAGGGGGGCTCCCCACCCTCCAGAACATTTACAACAAGCGTTGCAAGGGCAAGGCTAAGAGAATCATTAAAGACTCCAGTCACCCGAACAACTGCCTCTTTGAACTGCTGCGGTCAGGCAAGCGATACCGGAGTCTCAAGACGAGCACAGAAAGACTCAGAAGAAGCTTCTATCCCCAGGCCATCAGGCTGCTAAACGAACAATGAACACTACACAACAACCACCAAACGCACATAGCACACACATCCACACGCACACACTCACTTTAAACAAACACACTGTAGCACCCACTCCACACACTTTATAGCACACACCCACTTTAAACAAACACACTGTAGCACCCACTCCCCACACTTTATATTTATTGATGAAGGATTGCACTACAACCCGTACACCTTACTGTAAATTGTACCTAAATTGTACCTCATCCCATTTCTGCTTTGCACTATATAGTACTGTACATTAGTACACTGCATAGTATTGTATATTATATGGTAACTCAGAACATTGTGCATTGTACATATGTCTATACCGAACATTGTGACCTCATTTTCTTCTTCTAAATTACATGCTATACTATGTTATTTGATACTATCTTGTCTAGCACAGTCTCTGGAGCGTAACAGTAAGAAGCATTTTGTATGAAAGTATTCTGTACTTCTGTATGACAACTATTAAAGAAACTTGAAACACACACACACACACACACACACACACACACACACACACACACACACACACACACACACACACACACACACACACACACACATTGAGTCAGAAACAAACATAGTATCAATGAGAGTATCAATAATACACCTGAGCAACCTTCCCCCTAAGGTGCTTTTTTTTTTTTACATTTTTTTTTATTCAACAAACATGACCATGTTCACGTCTTAAACTCATACTGAGGCCTTAGTTTTGGTTTTAAATTGCATATCATCATTCATTTATTTATTGTCACGCAGAGCAGAAGAATTTTTTGCCAAAACAAACCAATAGTATCCATCTGCAGAACGGCAGACCAGCCACACTCTCAAACACAAACGCATTTCCTTTGATTTAATTATACATCAAATGATTTATGTCAAGGATTGCAATGCCTCGTTTGAATTAAGTTAACTTTTCACCTTGATAACGTCAACATTCAGGGTGAATGTAATGTGAGAAATTGGGATAAAAAAAAATTAAAAAATATATATATTTTTGTTGATCGGATCGGGATCACATGATCGGGATCGGATCGGGAGCAAACAAATTTGATCGGGACATCCCTAACGGTAACCTGTTGCGTGTGACGTTACCAAGAGAAGCCCCGCTTTCAGTGCTTTGTGGGCAGCGCTACTGCACGCTCACACATACACACACAACAGATGAGGAAGTGGAGAGATCCGACCAGCATTGCTGGCTCCTCACAATGCAAACGCGAAAATGTACATTACAGATGAACTGCAGAGAAAATTTCCAATTTATCATCCCGGTCGAGACTAATTGGAAGCAGAGTGCAACACGTGCAAAGCTTGACCATATGTTTATGTGTCTAATAAAGGTGCTGGCGATCTCAAAGCTCACATGGACACAGCAAAACATTACAAACAAAGCAGTGCGAGGCGAGAGTTTGATGGCAAAGTTGACTGAATTGATTGAAGAATGCAGCTATACAGAGAGAGAAAGAAAATAATTGAAAACTATTTTGATGCCTCAAAATGATGTTTTGGTTTGATAAGATGCTTATGATACAATCATTCTAAGGATTATGTGTGTAATAAATTAGTTTAGTACACTAATTGCAACAAATCTGAAACTGCATAGTGCACTTTTAAATTAGTATCTTTGTGAGGTTTCTGTTTTATAATTTACATTACATTGAAAAGATAAAGATATATTTTTTAAAGCTGGATTTTCTAATACAGAAGAGGTATTATTTAGAACATTACATCATATTTTTCTTGTTATTTATTTTGTCCAGTAAGACTTGAAAAATATATTATTTTGTCATAGGTTGATTTAGTTATTTTCTTGAGATTTGTCAGATAGATTACTTTAGGCATAATACAGCATGTTGAGTAACTTTGGTTATAGAGAGATATTATTTTGTTATATAAAATAATATAAACAATAATTTTATATCCATACAGAGGAGGTATACTTTAAATATATTATAATGATAAGGCATCTTTGAGTAAACTTTGATTAAGTATCTTGAGGCTGAAGGCAGAGTGTCCTCTTTAAAAAAAATCACAATATGGTCACCCTTGAAGTCGCATTATAATTCACTTAATAAAATAATGACGAGTCAGCCTCCTAAAAAGACAAAAGTTAGTGACACGACTCACACCGCCGCCGCCAACCCAGCCAAAGTAAGGACTATGCTCTGTATCGTCAATCAATGGTCAAATAAATATTTGATTAAGGAATATAATATGCCTTTTTGTATTATTTCTCTGTGTATCAGCAAAATGTATATATTTTTATGTTAAGACATTAAGGGAAATTAAGATTCTCATATTTTTTACAAACCGCCGCTTATCAACTAACCGGTTAATCGGCAGGTGACGTATGTTGCTCAGTAGTTGCTGATGTCTGCTCAGGAGGTTTGAGTGTTTGCTCAGACCAAAAAATAATTAGAGGGAACATTGCACCTGAGTGAAGTCTAATATATATTTTTTTGAAAAAGTTAATCTTGAGTTAAAAAAAAATAGTGGCGTTAATAGAATCGGGCGATAACGCGTTAATACCGCGTTAACTTTGACAGCCTTAGTTGTTACATAGTGTCATTGTCATTGAGCATCCTGGTGGCCTGGGGATAGAAGCTCCTCTCATGTACTGGCCACGAGACTCCGGTAGCGATTGCCTGACCGCAGCAGTTCAAAGAGGCAGTTGTTTGGGTGACTAGAGTCTTTGATTATTCTCTTAGCCTTGGCCCTGCAACGCTTGTTATAAACGTCCTGGAGAATGGGAAGCCCACCTCCAATTGTGCGCTCGGCTGAACAGGCCACTCTCTAGTCTGCAGCGGTCTTGTGTGGTGCTATTCCCAAACCAGGAGGTGATTTTACCAGTCAGGATGCTCTCTATTGTGCACGAGTAGAAGTTCTTGAAGATCTTCTGACTCACTTTGAACTTCCTACGCACCTAAGGAAGTAGAGGTGTTGCCGTGCGTTCTTCACTACACTGTCAATGTGTGTGGTCCATGTCAAGTCCTCGGATAAGTGGAGTCGGAGGTACTTAAAACTACTCACTCTCTCGACCGGTGCCCCGTCGATGCTGAGGGGGCTGTAGTCCCTGGCCCCCGACCTCCTAAAGTCCACAATCATCTCTTTAGTTTTGCTGACGTTCAGGGAGAGGCTGTTCTCCCGACACCATAGCGCCAGGTCCTCTACCTCTTCCAGGTTGGCCCTCTCGTTGTTTGCAGAGATCAGGCCCACCACGACTGTATCATCAGCAAACTTGATAATTGTGTGTATTTAGCTCATCCGCCAGGGAGATATCATTGTTCAGCTTGGGGGAGGTGCCTTTGTAATCTGTCATCGTTTTGAGACCGTGCCACATACCTCTGGAATAAGCCTGTTCAAATTGAAGTTCCACCTCATCCCTGTATCGCCTTTTTGCTTCAAACAATGAGTCAAATTCAAAAGGTTCTCCCGGATCTAAAATGAAAGTGATTTGAATGAACCTTATGATAAATGTGACGACATACTGTATATTGTATACAGTATGTATATATATACGTACGGTAAATGATCGGGAACATCGTTATCTTATATCGGTATTACGTTACCATTGACTGAAGGAAGGCTCGTTGTCTTGTCAATGTAACATAATAAGGAGACGGTAGCCAAAGTAACCAACAAAAGATATTTAATTAATAGTTACCATGGTTTTTGTAATCAGAAAGTAACATAAAATAATGACAAACAAAACACAGAACTGTACAGACAGGATCAGCATCTCACACAGGGAAGAACAGGACAGTTATACACGAGGGGATGACGAGACAAGACACACCTGGGTTGATTACAAATGGATACACCTGGGAGGAAAACGATAAGGACTACAAGACCAGAACAGGGAACTACAACTAGACATAACACATCACACACTGGGAACACCTGATCAGGGTACAGACAAACCCCCACACGCAACAATCGGTCAGAATCTTTTCTTGAGGTAGATGTAGTACAAACTGATCACCTCGGCTACCATAATGGGCAATCAGGGCCGCCTCAGGGGGTGTGCGAGCAGTGCGGTCGCACAGGGCCTCGCGGGAAGGGGGGCCTCGCACAAAAGAAAATAAAAAAAATAAAAAATAAATATTTTTAATTTATTGTTCTTTTTATTATTTTTTTTTAATTTTTTTTATTATTTTTTGCAAGGCCCCCCTTCCCGCGAGGTCCTTTTTCATCACAGACCTAAAATCTAGTTTTGCTTATATGCTTATATATTTCACATTAGACACGTTTGTAGAATGTGTCTGACTTGTTCCTGGCTCTGCGGCTCTGCAGCAGACATACTCACTATTGGAGCTCTGGAGCTCTGCAGCAGACATACTATTGGTTTCAACTAAAGGAGGGGTTATGTTACATGTGTACAGACGGCCGGCGTGCGTCAGCTGCGTTTGACTATTTTGCGCATGCAGCATGGAGGTTATGCTTAGTTATGCCAGCCAAGACGAAGAGGACGGTCATTCGGCAGATGGACTGAAGATGAAAGTTGTTGCATGTTAGACAGTTCAGTCAGGCTAGCCATGTCGGCTTAGCTAAAGGCAGGGACAGCTAGTTAGCTTTAGCTACGTTATAATATCGAGTGCTAACGTGTGGTTCAGTCGGGATAGCCATGATGATGTCGGCTAGTAGCTAGCTTAGCTAAAGGCTAACTAGCGTTAGCTAACCTAGAGAGAGCGCGTGCAGCATTGTTATGCCAAGATGAAGAGGACGGTCATTCGGCAGATGAACTTCGTCAACTCCACGCGGTTGTCTCCATCCTCTTGGACGTTTGGTGAGTTTTTAATGCACTCTATTCTATTCCCGCCGTGGATATATCTATCTCTCTCTCTCTCTCTCTCTCTCTCTCTCTCTCTCTCTCTCTCTCTCTCTCTCTCTCTCTCTCTCTCTCTCTCTCTCGGGAGCCAAACGGGCCGGCTAGCTGTTGTAGCTAATGTTATATTCAGCCAAGCGGGCCGGCTAGCTAACGTAGCTAACGTTATATTGAGCCAAACGGGCCGGCTAGCTGTTGTAGCTAATGTTATATTGAGCCAAAGCGGGCCGGCTAGCTAACGTAGCTAACGTTATATTGAGCCAAACGGGCCGGCTAGCTGTTGTAGTAGCTAACGGTGTGTGGCCTGGTGTCAGTACCTGGCTACTCTATTTGCAGTTAGCCTATTTAGCTGATGTCGGCCATTGGCTCCTTGCTACTTTGTTTTCTCTGGTATAGACCCTCTTCTCTTTGGATTTAAGTGTTGATCTTTGTCCTTTTGGATCTATGTATATTCATGTTGCCTTTGTGAAGTTATCTTTTCCTTCTGTTTTGTTCTTCCATTAAAAGTTGAATATCCTTTAGGGGCTCATCTTTGCTTATCTCACTCATACATGCTCTCTCTCTAACACACACACACAGACATGCTCTCTCTCTCTAACACACAAACACACATGCTCTCTCTCTCTCTCTCTCTCTTGCTAACACACACAGACATGCTCTATATCTCTCTCTAACACACAAAATGACATGCTCTCTCTCTATATTTCTCTCTCTTTCTAACACACATATACATGCTCTCTCTCTAACACACACACACACACACAAACAGACATGCTCTCTCTCTCTATCTCTCTCTTTCTAACACACACAGACATGCTCTATCTCTCTCTCTTCAATTCAAATGGGCTTTATTTCACATTCTTGTATTTCTCCCAGTAGGTATGGGATTTGGAGCTCGGTTTCCACCTCATCTTGTGTGCAGTGGGTCTGTCTTTGCTTGGGAGCCAGGTCTGCCTATGGCGGCCTTTCTCGATGGCTAGGCTGTGCTCGCTGAGTCTGTACCTAGTCAAGGATCTTCTAAGTATTGGGTCAGTCACAGTGCTCAGATATTCTGCCACTGTGTACTCTCTGTTTAGGGACAAATAGCATTTCAATTTGCTCTGGTTTTGGGTTGTTTCTTTCCAATGTGTGTCTCTCTCTCTCTCTCTCTCTCTCTCTCTCTCTCTCTCTCTCTCTCTCTCTCTCTGGCCTTGCTCTGGTGGAGGGTCAGGGGCATTGCCGGGTCTGTGCAGCGATAACACTGTATATTGACTGTAGAACGGGAGCTCTCTCTCGCTCTCTCGCTCTCTCTCTTGCTATATGTTGACTGTATCATGCCCAGCCTCGGGCAGCGCTATTATTTAAGAATATGTTGACTGTATGAAAAAAAATTAAATAAAAATAAAAAATTATATATATATTTTTTTTTTTACCTTTTAGGGGGGGGGGGGGGGCTCGCGTTTAAATCTCGCACAGGGCCTCGCATTTCTCCCAGGCGGCCCTGTGGGCAATCTACAGTAAGTAGATTTAAGGAAGTAGACATGGTATCTTTACAGTATGGCCTGAGGCTATTCGGTTATTAGTTAACGGTCCCTGCGATCCACAGACACTGGTCAGCTCTCCCCGAACCAGACTGCAGACCTTTGCGGACAGAGCTTTCAGTGTGGCAGCCTGAAATCTGAAGCCTGGAGCAGCTCCACTGATTTAGATTCAGAACGCTTGACTTAAAAAGAAAATATAATTTAGTAGTGCTACCAGTTTATTTATTTTATTTTATAGTAGTGCAATACTGTCTATCATTTATAGGCCTAACTGATTCTGAAAGGAGCTGCCGACGGGTGAGACATCATAGACTGATCATCACACCTGCTTTCTCATGTCATGGTACGGGAGACAGTTGTCAATATCGACTAAACCGGAACTGCCCCCATGGCACAATCCCTGTGTCAAGCCAGCGGGTGGCTATGATGCTCATTCCAGAGCAGTACTGCACGTGTCCCAAACAGTCCATGTGCCCAGGAGCAAACATAGTACAAAGCACCAGTTGAGGAGATTCCTCTTTCAGAGAGAGAGAGAGAGAGAGAGAGAGCCATCAAAGTTTAACTAGTCATTCAAATGCTCCCCCGAGAGAGGGTGAGACCACTACTTCTGACATGGCTGACCTCCACCCAAACGATGCCGGCACAATAAAAATAAATCTCTGCTGATGATGTGTTAATCCACTCTGACAAAGCGTCTCGGCCCTGAATTAAGATGTCATTTTTTATCACCAAACTGACACCTGTTTATAATAGGAGGCCTGGAATGACTTATGTCTTTGTTATTCTAGCCTGCACCCAGAATGAGCGTGAAAAGCGACGGAAAGCGGGTGATATGTGCCGCCCTGTGTTTTTACCGTCATTAGAGTGCGGCTGAAATTAGCTCACAAGGTGGTGCTTGGAGACTTTTTACTATCGAAACTGATTCACTGCACACAGTAATCTGGATTGGATCAATTTTGAATAGGCATAGGGGAGAGTGGGGTGAGTAGTGCCAATTTTTACTTAAAGTGCCTTTAAAGCAAGGGGATTACAGTAATTCCCCCAACTAAAATATGTACATATAGTTTAGGATGTTGTGCATCCCTGGGGACAATCACTTTGGATCTTAAATAAACTGTTTCAGAAATATAGCTTTAGAAAAAAAAGTGGTTTTGTGGCACAACTTGCCCCCGGTGCGGGGTAAATTGTGACATTAGAGAGAATACACTGGGGTAAATTGTGCCATTAATAATTTTAAGTCAAACAGATCATTTTAATCTCAAAAGCGGTAAAAGCATCCTGCAGATCTTCATCTCCTTTCCAACCTGACCTTTAGTCTTCCCCTGTTGCACCTCTTTCACTGCTCTTTCCAACTTCTCTTGAAACCCTGTCTGTCTTCCGTTAGTATATCTGCGTGGCATGATGGATTTTGGTCTAAAATTAAGAATATCACATAGTTTTAGTGATCAAATGTAAGAATACAATATACAATAACAATAAAATACAATAAAGTAATATATATAGTTAATAATTATAAGTTGGGGCAACTTAACAAACAGAACACCTGTAACAACTTAACCCAGGCCCTTTGGCACAAATCACCCCAACCATTTTGAAAAAAATGCATCCCCCAGCTGTTTTGAGCTAGCATCATGCTAACTGTATAGACTCATGGTGTAGCTTACTAAAGCACTAAAACATGTGTGAACTGTTTTCAAAGTTGTCTATAATTGTTCAAACACAGCAATCAAAAAACCTTGATCATACAAATTTTACTTTGGAGGGCATTTAAAAATTTTTTTTTACTTAAATGTGCTTACCTCTCAAGTCAGGTGTCTCCCTTCTTTGCAGGTTGAGTGAAATGGATGCCTCTTCAAAAATATGTTGTCACATGACCAACTTCTTCTATGGTTTTCTAGATAACAGGGGTGGCACTACTTGCCCCTTGGCACCCCTTACCCCACTCTCCCCTACTTGTGTTTTCATACAGTTTTCCTGCTCCTTATCAAAATATTTGCAAGAGCCTGAACAATTTCACATGACTTGAATTGTCACGCAGTGAGAACATTCCCTGTGACTATAGAATGTTCCATGCTTGATTTACCTCATACAACTAGACCTTGGCTTGATTGCCCCCAATACACCACACACAAACACACATGTACACACACAGACATGCACACAAGTCTTACACACACACGCACGCACACACACACACAGACACACACACACACACACACACACACACACACACACCTACACACCTACACACACACACACACACACACACACACACACACACACACACACACACACACACACACACACACACACACACACACACACCTACACACACACCTACACACACCTACACACACACACACACACACACACACACACACACACACACACACACACACACACACACACACACACACACACACACACACACACACACACACACACACACACACACACACACACACACACACACACACACACACACACACACACACACACGTACAGTATTATGCTGTTGTTACCAGTCTCATTGAATAAGCTCCCTGTGTAGCCGAATGCCTTGACCCTGCTGCTGTCAGACTGAACTGCAGAGAGGTAGAGCATGCGGTCCAGATGTGAGCCAAGATGTCCGCCCTCTCAGGCTAATCAAATTGATTAGGGCCAGTAATCTGGCGGGCTGGCATTGGGCTCCGCGCTTCATGAAGCTGAGCAGTGAGAACTCACAAGATGGTTGGGTGTTACACAGTCCAGAGCTGCTTCAGGTCTGCTCTCTTCCAGTGCACTGGCATGCGAGAGGTTAGGTGGACTGGGTTCTGACTATGCTATTGTGTAAGGGTCTGCTTTAAATCAATACCACAGACTAAAAAGGGACCCAGTCACATGGGGAATTTTCAGGCCAGGCCTAAGCATATTACTTTATCCTGTGTTTTTTTTATTCCTTTTTTTTTTAATCTAATATTGAAATAATTCCTGCCTTTTCAACTTTCGACTTCCTTCCATCGGATGAAACTGTCCCAAAACTTCAAATCAAAGCAGTCTGAATGGAAGAGCGGAGCGGAGCCTTTTTAAAACAGGCTGCAGCAACAGGAGGTCTCATTCAACCCCGGGCTGAGTTTCAGACTTTGAATCCGACCTATTGAAATTATTTGAGAGGGATGTGGGGAACTGCGATAGCGGTGGCGGCGAGCGATCAGCCAGAGGAAATGCTGCTCTGAATGACCTTACTGTTGCCCTTCACAACGTTGCATAAGTCCTCTCTTTCCTGATACCGGTCTGGGTCTGAAACATCCAATTCAGGTCCCGTCCCAGGAACTAGCCTTCCTCTCATTTCCTGTCTGCACTGCAGTCGTCGCCTGTTTAAATTACGCCCCAGCGCCTCCCCGGGTTCCACCGTGCGTCGCTCCATCCTATCCTTCATCCTCGCCGGCTCCAGCTGCCTCCACAAGCCACGCTGCTCCGGAGCGACCGGGAGAGGCTCACAGGGCAGATCGCTGACTGATGCCTCGCGAGCTCCTCAGCTCAGCTGATAAAAGAACAGAACGCGGTAAAAAATAAAAGATATCAAGATATTAAAATCAAATGGATATTGTGTTCCTCGAGAGGTTGGAAAACATGAATAATATAGTTAAAGAGAAAAAAATGCATGTAACTCGATAGACATGAAAAGGCCTTGAATAATATGCATAATGGGTTTTTCACCCCCCCAAAAGAAAGAGGTTTAGAATTGAGGTTACAGAGGGGAAAAAGAAACATCCTTCCTTTTCGCTCTCCCTGCTCAACTTACATCCTGCAAGCGCCCAAAAGACCGCTTGTTCCCGTGAGAGAGAGAGAGAGAGAGAGAGAGAGAGAGAGAGAGAGAGAGAGAGAGAGAGAGAGAGAGAGAGAGAGAGAGAGAGAGAGAGAGAGAGAGAGAGAGAGAGAGAGAGAGAGAGAGAGAGAGAGAGAGAGAGAGAGAGAGAGAGAGAGAGAGAGAACAAACTACCGTGGCCTCAACATGCAAATGAAGTCAATGTTAATTCATACACAAATACCAGAAATCCCTTCAGCCGGCTTCCCCCCTGAGATGCACATTAAAATGTCATTACTGGAAGCACAGCCATTGTCATCATCCTCCACCGGGCGGCCTCTTCGACAGAGACCACGCTACATAAACCAGGTGAGAGAGCGTTTTCCTCCTCCGTTCCTCCAACACCCCCAAACGAACCAACAAGGTGCAACAACGAAGGTATAGAAAGACCAATTTCGGGGAGGTGTGAGGCGAGTCCGCTGAAAACCCAATTCGCTCGCTCCCCAAACCCTGTTCCTAACCACCAGGTTTTCTCAGGGAGCACACACACACACACACACACACACACACACACACACACACACACACACACACACACACACACACACACACACACACACACACACACAAACACACGTGCTGCGGACTCCATGAGATGGACATTGTTACTTTAACGAGAAACGATGTGGCTTTTAATGAAAGCTCGAGAGTTCCTTAAGTCCAGACTATGCGCCTAATTCCCAGGAAGGCAGTTAAAAGTGAATTTATTGTGCTCGTTTATATTTCAATGCATGTTCCAGAAGAAATCGGGGAATTATAAACCACCGGTCTACTTTTCTCCTCTCTGAGTATGCATAAATGCTGAGAAAAATGCTCTCAGTGTTTTACATCTCCCCCAGCACTCTGTGGACACTTGGGGAGGGTGTTCTACTCTGTGAGCCGCTACAGTAACCCTGCACAAATACCCTCACAGACCACAATCCACTACATTCAAATATACACAATATCAATAGGGACTCGGCTGCAGTTATTGTGATTTGAGTAAAAAAAGCCTCACTTTGAGGGAAGCCCATAATGGAATCATAACGGATATATAACAAATATGTGTCGTGTGACTGTATTCGGTGAAACATTGTCTCGGACAATGTGACGTTTGCCAACATCTACTGTATCTGTCTTCTTGTCTGCATGTTTCTGCCTGTCTATAAATGTCTCTTGTGTGTGTGCCTTGGCTGTGGCCGAAGGCTGTTTGGCGTGTGGACATGCAGCCGTGGGCGGTTGGCGAGGTCTGGGCTGCGGGGCGTCCCCCTGGGCCTCAGTGGGAACTCACTGTGTCCTAGTGTGTCTGTCTCCACAGAGAAGCAGTCCATTACTCAGGCTGGAGAGATAGGCACTTCTCTCCTCACAGCATTTATCAGACTCTCTCTCTCCCGGTCAGGCTAAGTTCGTCGGTTCCCCTCGCACAAAAAAAAAACACCCACAGCTCTCTCCCCCGAGCAGGCAAAGACAGTCCAGAGGATACCAGCCAACAATATCAGCCAGATAGTTCAAATGGATTTATTGATATTGGTCGCAACAGTACATTTTACATGATCTTCTTCTGTATGTAATGTGAAATATAGGACTATTCTGAGCTTCCCTGCCATTACAGATTGTGCTGAATGTACTGTAAGAACTCAGCAGCGCGTCACTGCCCTATCAACCTCGCTATGACTTAAAATGAACACCATGCTTATACCGTTGTGGTCAGATGTCAGTCACATGGACGTTGCTCTGTATATTGTTGTCTCTACAAATAGGACAAGAATTCAATTACCTAACTCCAACGTGTCATTATCCAGTTGTTCAGCAGTGTCTCCACGGTACATGGTCTGTGAAGGGCCCCGTAAAAAAAAAAATGCAAGACCTTTTCGACCGCAAGAGAGCAACGCCAGACTGAGATGGTGGCCAATAAAATCAACTGCGCAATAACCCCTGTTGGGTTCCAACGGTCACACTGGACGTCAAGAGCACGGTGTCCGGGGCTCAGCGGCGCGGCCCTGTCCACGGGACTCCTCTGATCAAGTCGTTCTCACCGCCGCACTGAAAACAGGCCTATTCATCAGAAGTTCACAGGGAAGGCTTTAGCGGACATGGTGTTGTTATTGCCGGCAGCAGTAATACCGTTGGAGGTCTCTTTAAAACAGCGCTCCCCGGCCTCCGAAGAGCAAAAGGGCTAAACACAGGAGTGGGTCTTTTTTTTTTTCTTTTTTTTTTTGAAGTAGAGGAGAAAATTGTGTTGACTTTGGATTCTCACTTGTTTCTCTTCGTCGCATGAGTGAGAGGTCGAGTGATTTTTATAGGGCACACGGCTTACATTTTGATTTCGGCAGGGTTCCTTCGACTTTGATGTCGAACCCCCTGCAATTCCCCCCACAAGAAGGGGGGAAAAAAGGTTCTGCCATGTCGGGGCATGTGATACTTACTGTATTTACTGTATTTACTGTCTCACTGTCCTTTTTCTCATGTCGTCACGGGAGACATTTTAATTTAAATTGTCATCGCAACACTGCATATAGGACCAGGAACAGTGAACGACTTAAATATGCACATAAATACAAACACGCACGCACGCACGCACGCACGCACGCACGCACGCACGCACGCACGCACGCACACACACACACACACACACACACACACACACACACACACACACACATGCATGCACACAAATAGTGAGCACATATGTATTCATGTGCACACGCACACACATACACACACACACACCGCGCTAACATGCACACATACGCCTTTCTATTGTGTTCACACCACATCTCTTTTTTCTCCACTCCCTGCGTTGACCTTTCAGACATGTAAGTCCACGAACCAACTCTCCGAAGCCTCTCCGTGGTTTTCAGAAACACAAGTCTTGTTTGGCCCCGATGGTTCCGAATCTGGAGCAGAGCCCAACAAAGCACATGGGGGAATTCCCATCATGCATTGTGAGAGCATGCATTCGCAGTGAAACGGTTATGTGGCCCTATCACCAAAACAGGAAACAAGCACGAATTCCACTTCTGGAACTTCAAGTTGCCCCCCCCCCCCTTCCCCCTTCAATGAATGATGAAGGGCCTTCATACAAAAATGAACTATAGTAAAACTTATAGTAAGCTATTATTTTGGTGTTTTCGTGCACACTATAGGAACTTAATGGAAATACTGTAGTGAAATGTATGGTGAAACCCTGTGGTTTTACTATATAAATGTTATGTTTTTTATTGTGATTCCCTATAGTATCCCTGTGGTTTTACTATAGAAATGTTATGTTTTTTATTGTGATTCACTAAAGTATCCCTGTGGTCTTACCGTAGAAATGTCGTGTTTCTATAGTGATTCACTTTAGTATTTCTATAGTAATTGAGGAAGAAATAAAACACAAGAATACTCATAGTTTTATAGTTTATTTTTGTATGGGCGGTTCTTCTCTTCTTCATACAGTGGAAATCTTAGCAGCGTGGCTTGTGGCAGCGACATAATACCATCTAGAGTTACTCATTTGTATGCGGGGCTAATTCATATTTGACACGTCGTCCAGCCCTGGTGTCAGAATCCTGAGAGCACCCAATGCCATGTGTTTTTCTTTTTCCATCTCAGTGCATGTGAAAGTCCATTTGGAAGCAATTTGACTTTGTTAATATGAGTATTATTTTAATTGTGGTAATTATGGGTTAAACTGTTCGACCACTCGCAAGGTGCTCACCAGTTCCCGACAAGATGACAGCTTAAACTCCTTCCCGGTTCATAGAACTTCTCCTTTATTTATTTTTTCCCTCTCTCCTCTTGCTGAAAGGCTACAGGCTAATCATAAAACCTTACGATAAGAGAACCCTTGCTTTATTACTGTGTATGAAGTTGTGTACATGCGTAAAAAAAGCGTAAATATATCAGACAAAAGTGCGTAGCGTCAGTAGTCTTTACACTTATACAAATAATAACAAAAAAAACAATTATTACCGTTCTCTACTTAATGCACACAATCATGCGTCCGTGTGTCCTGGCTTGGAATTGTTTATTAGGGGGGGTATTATTAGCCACTGCTTGGACTGTGACAAATCAGTAAACGAATGGGGAGAAAAACTCTGGGGAAAGTTTCTGGGGTTCAAGCGTTTGCTGGCTAACCTCCTTGTGGTTTCCCCTTTCCATGACCCCCCTCCCCCTACCAAAAATCACAATACAGATATCGCAGTCCAGTTTAGAGTCTGGTACAATTTAACCTTCAGCAGACCTTTAAAGAGGTGGGTGGTACAATACATTTCACCTATATGTGAAGCCTTGTTAAAACTCAATTAGGCAAAAGAACAGCCCCGGAAAAACTGGTTCTCACATTTTATTCCGTCGCCGTGTACGAAAATAGCCTTTTCCTTTTTCTGTGCGTGTCCTCGCTACCGGGGAGCTGTAAGAAAAGAGGCCACTGAAGCAAATTCTTTATCTGCTTTGAGCCACAGCCCCGGAGGCTCGTAAAGCCCTTTAAACTAGGATTTTCAAGAGAACAGTTTATGTAAACTGTATTAGGTTTTTTTGTGAGAAAGTGAAAGTGGTAATTGTCCACATTCCGACAGTTTCAATACATAAACTATGAGACCGTCAGCCGTGAACAACCCAGCTGCTAGCAATTTGTGTAGCAGATAATAATCAGACTACATGCAAAGCAGCGTTCCACTGTCAGGCATTAGGCTGTGGCCCATGCTGTATGGGATTTGAGACATTTTAAGCAACGGTTGGTTTAGTTTAAATAACCTTGGGAGAACGGGAAAAACTAGACCTACTCTGGCCACATTAACCATCTCACAGAGAAATCCAGATCATGTGTCGTGATGGATCAGGGCATGGGCACACACACACACACACACACACACACACACACACACACACACACACACACACACACACACACACACACACACACACACACACACACACACACACACACACACACACACACACACACACACACACACACACACACACACACACACACACACACACACATGCAGTACTGTACACACAGAGCAGCACATATGGCATTCAAGCGGACTCTCATATCAAACATTCCTAACATGTACAGTAAATTTGCAGGGGCCAGCAGTGTGCATTAATCATCCATTCCCGTGGGTTTTAAGAATTATATGAAACCTATAAACAGGGTTTTTATGGACTTTTTTCTTTTTCTTTTTTCTAAGATTTAATTTCATAGGAAACCTAAAAGCAGTCTATAGGCATCTTTTCCAAAATATAGCTGTTTTATTTCTTTCCTTTTCCTTTTTTTGTAACAATGATTTAATTTCATAGGAGGAGGAGGAGGAGGAGGAGGAGGAGGAGGAGGAGGAGGAGGAGGAGGAGGAGGAGGAGGAGGAGGAAGAGGAGGAGAGGAGGTGTAGAGGAGAGGTGTGGAAGATGACTTGTGAGACAACAGTAGAGGTGTTTCCATGCAGCAAGTGATTACCTTGCTATCTGACACATTGGAAAGAATCAACCCAAAACCAGAGCAAATTGAAATGCTATTTGGCCCTAAACAGAGAGTACACAGTGGCAGAATACCTGAGCACTGTGACTGACCCAAAACTAAGAATATCCTTGATTAGGTACATACTCAGCGAGCACAAACTAGCCATCGAGAAAGGCTGCCATAGGCAGACCTGGCTCCCAAGAGAAGACAGACTGTGCACCCACTGCACACAAGAAGAGGTGGACACCGAGCTACACTTCTTAACAACCTGCCCACTATACCAAGACATCAGAGACATATACTTCCCCCAAATTGTAAACACTCAAAGAGACTTTGAAAACATGGAAAAGAACTCAAAACTCCCATACCTACTGGGTGAAATACAACAATGTGCAAACACAGCAGCAAGATTTGTGAGCTGCTGTGACAAGAAAAGGACATCCAATGGAATACAACCACCATAAAGACTGTCAATCAGACAAAACAATTCCTTCTGTACTGATTACTTCTGATTTCTCTGTTTTGTTTTGTTTGGCTTTGGCAATGTAAACGTATGTTTCCCATGTCA
>NC_140177.1:54187049-54257978 GCF_963971535.1 Notolepis coatsorum | reverse complement strand
TTCCTGTGTGGGCCACACACAACTAAAAGATCCCTCGGATAAGAACAGCTCTCTGAACCTGAGAAATGGGAATCTGCAGTAATTATTTTTCACTGTCAAAACAGATTACAACAAAAGTGCTTTGTCTTTCCAGTCCTGAATATTTGACCGTGTAATATATTCAAAATAATTCATGGATCCATCCAATACCTATAGCTGTTTTTTTTTTTTTGGAAAACATTCAGACCTCTGTCAATCCCAGAGTAAGATAATCTTATAAAGGATATTTGGTTAACAAGATATGTGAATTCCAGCCGCTGATATGTGTTTGTGGTAAATAACAACACTTCTAAAACTGTTAAAACAAATCCATAACCACACACATCTACTGTCTCTTTCAAGATTTAGCCTCTGTTTGTTTGTTTGTTTGTTTGTTTGTTTGTTTGTTTGTTTGTTTGTTTGTTTGTTTGTTTGTTTGTTTGTTTGTTTGTTTTTACAAAGCCACATCACATGCTTGAATATAAAATACTTATAGTATACATTTCCAATGGGAAAAAGAAAGCCTATACAGTCGTGTTCTAGCTATCAAAACACACAAGGAGAGAGAATGAGTGAGGGAGTGAGAAAGCTAGGAGCGAGACATAAAGAAGTTCTCCCGGCACCGTCTGCGAGTTTCTGACCGTGTTCGCATTTATTTCAACCAATTAGTCAGAAATTCATCAGCTGAGCGGTCGCCCGTTTGGCGCGCCGAAACCTGACCTGCGCAGTCCCGCTCTGCGTGGTGAAACCAAACCCACACACAGGACCGACCCACTTGCCCCGGCCCAAGAAATGCAAGGAACGTGCTGAGAAGAGAAAAGCAGACCAACGGGACACGGGCCAAAAACCTGGTATAAAACAGGGGCCACCTGATCCATACCAGGAGTATCACAGCCAGCCAAACAGAGCAGTCATTGTCTGTAGCAGACACCTCTGAGAATTGCTCTCTATCGCCCCCTATCACCCCCAGAAAACACCAACCTCCTCCAGAGCTGTTAGAACTCATATACTCTCTTAGTTACAGGTAGCCGTGGTATAACTGTACCGGCAATGCATTAGGGAGATTTTAGACTTTCCAGCCAGTGCTGGCAACACACACACACACACACACACACACACACACACACACACACACACACACACACACACACACACACACACACACACACACACACACACACACACACACACACACACACACACACACACACACACACACACACACACACACACACACACACACACACACACACACACACACACACACATGCACAGGCACATGCACACAGACACACATTTTGGATACAAACACAGACGCACACTCAACTTAAAACCTACAAACACGGAGACATATGCACACACACACACACACACTCACGGAAGACATACAGACACGTACACACTCATGGAGACATATACACATGCACACAAATACACAGTCACGGAAGACATACACACACATACACACTCACGGAAATATACACACACATACACACTCACAGAAGACATACACACACACATACACACTCACAGAGACATACACACACACAAACACACACAGACACACATATGTACACCTACACACTCACGGAAGGAGACAGGAATCAGGCAGTAGTGGCTGCTGAATAATTCACAAGTGGAAATGCATGATTGATGTGGGACGTTTCATTTCCACACCTCTAAAAGGCCTCTTTTAGCTCTGGTACCAAACAGGCCAAGTGGTCTCTGGAGTTCAAAGACCGACCCGGGGCCTGGCCTTCCTAGTCAGGCTCTCTGGGACAAGAGTGGCTTTATTCTGTGGAGGGGGGCACCAGTGGTGGTGGTTGGGGTTCCACACCTGTGTTTGCTCCCTACCCAGTAATTAAGAGCGGCATGCTATTTTGAGCCACCAGCACAAAGTAGCTCACTCATAAGGAACAGGGGGTAAAGACTCTTGGCATCCATTCTGATGTGGCTGGAAAACCTGAACGCCCAATGGGTTAGTGACAGCGTGCACAGCATAAAACAGGCCACGCGAGGCTGCTACACAAGATGTATTTCAGATGTAACATCCATGGCTGAAATTAGCATCAATATACTGAGCATCAACCTTAGTTAACAGTGAAAAGAAAGCTGTATCACAGAACCAGACCTCAACATTCATATAATATGAGTGGCGGCTGGTCCATAGATGGCGCTAGGGCGCCCCCCCCCCCCCCCCCCCCTGGTGGAAAGAAGAAGAAAGAATAAAGAAATGGTTTTGGATTTTTCTATAATAGTCAATTTCAACCCCTAAAAATATAATAAACATTTTTAAAATAAATAATAATTATTCATTTTAAGTAAGTTTGTGTTTAAAATGCACAATAACGTGTAATATATCAAATATAAATCATTGTTTGTGCGTCCTATTCATCCCCCTTCTCTCTTCTCGGGCGCTAGAAATCAGCGCCAGCATCAGTGCGCAACTCAGCCAATTCACAGGGCAACATAATGAACCTAGCAACTACATTTTATCCAAACAGCGTCTTCAAATATGATGCCCGAAGGGCGCTTTCTCTAGCGCCCGAAGCAGAGTCAATGTCGAATTGTCTATTCACTCTATTGGCTGAGCGTGTCATTCGTGTGACATCACGTCCCGAATCACATCCACCAGGAAATACCATAGCTTGTTGTTGTCATCGTCGGAAATTGGATCTAACAAAATTTATTTATATGGACACATTTATGGAAAGTTCAAGCCCGGACCACAAAGCTTCTCGAAGGGTTAAGCGCGACATGCGATGGCCCAATTCGTACGTGATGTTCTACCGGCAAAAAGGTGAGTCCTGTGAGACAGCCACAATATATACTGTTCTGTAGTTAGTTACTGAAACTGATTGAAAATGGCACCGCCCCACCTAGAATGATTTTCACCAGCCGCCACTGACAACAGGCCTATCTGCTTTGAAACAGTATTTTCTTTTATTCATAAAAAGGGTTTGTTATAATGTAACGTCGGACAGTTTTATCATAGCATAGCTTTCGTTACTGTAAAAACAAATGTGCTGCGATGCAGAATTATTGAGTGTTTCGCCCACAAAGGCCCAGTAAACCGCAGAGACTCCGACGACTCGCAGATGGGCCCAGAAAGCTGACTAAGTAAGGACAATAAGAGACGAGGCAGAACAGAGGGGGGAAAGCAGAGTGAGTTTTGCGCCATATGCACCGTTACTGGGGCGAGACATCGATGTAGCTGAGAGAGGGTCATTCCAAGTGCAAAGAGAGAGAGAGAGAGAGAGAGAGTCAAAACAAACAGTCACTATGTTTCCGATGGAGCAGCACTCCCGACTATTCCCACAATAGTCCAAAACAGCTTAATTCGCTCCCAGCCTCACAACCTAAGGCAGTCATGAGACCCATCATAACAAAACGTTCTACGTGTAAAATCACAAAGGAGAGAGCGGCCCGCTGTATGTTCCAGTATCATTTCGCACGGTGACAATGATGGATACAGAGTTTTTGTTTTCCATGCTTGATTACAGTTTTACACGCGAAAAATATGTTATGATATTGATGCGGAGGTGTTTTTGAAAACGCCCCCGAACATTCCTGTCTTTACCCGGTTGCTCGCACAGGATTACCTCTTTCAAACCTCAATAAAAAAGGAAAAAGGGTTTTATTCGCTGACAAAATCCAAATGGGACCCGTCGTTATTTTAAAAAAATGCTAGCGGCACGCAGACACAACGCAGTGCTGACCTGGGTAATTTATTACAGTGGGACAGGGATTTTGACAAATCGTTGAGCTCAGCAAACTCAGCCGTGGCAAAGTTCAGCAATTAGGCTCCTATGTAAAGGAGGCCTACTCCTCCTACTCCTCTGCCGTGGGTGTGCTGGATTTATGAGTGCTCTCGAGCGAGCGGGGCAGGTTCAAAGCCGTGAATAAGGGATGCTTGAGGGTGACGCATGGGGGGGATTTCACAAATATGGAGGAACACACACATTTTGCAGTAAATCTGAACACAGCAGCGCGCATAGCTGTGTTTTTGGATAGGAGGTGGTCATGGAGGTGGGTGGGGGGGTTTGAGTGAAGGCTCAGCTAAATAATCAACCCAGGATGGGGTCAACTATTATCAAGTCATCTGTGATGTTAAAGAGAACAGAATCTAAGGAACCTGAAAGTAAACATGCCTCCTGGGAAAACAGAATGAAAAAATATAGTCTTTTCCTCAACTTTAATACCTCCTCAAAATTTACATTTCCAATGCATTTTGGGCTGTTAAGTTTTGACCTCAAGCCAAGCCTGAAGTCTCTAGTCAATATTTAGCTGCCTTTTATGTTCAGATTTTTCTGCTACTGTCTCTGACCATGATAACCAATGTTCTTATTGCCATACTCAATGAATGAGGCTGAGAATAGCTTTTTTTCTCTTCTTCACAGATTGTCACAGATGATCAGGTCCTTAACCTCTTAACAAGTGGGCAGAAAAGTGGCAATTCTTTTTACTTGAACTTGAGGACTGCATACTTTTTTTGCAAACCAAAATACTATACTTTATACTTATAGCACATGCATAGGCCTGGTCTCTTTTGAAAGATAACATTCCGGAGTTTCTGTTACAATAAAGAATTGTACAAATACAATTAAACTTTTAGTGCTAATGAAATAGAGTAACATAGGTCTGAACTTGAGTTGTAGAAAAACTTGTTACTCACGTTTTTCTGTAGTAGTTGCAATATCCAGAAGTAGTATTTCCACAATAAATTGGTATGAGCTGGGAAACACCCTGGGTCCATAGCCTGAAGTCGTATGTAGTACAAATTTCATAAAAATCCATTCAGAAATTAGTGATTAGGAACGATTTCGCCTTCGATGCCTTCGACTGTGAGAAAAAAATAAAAGCTCTGCAGGTTTCAGTTTTCTCATTGACATCAATGCATTCTGCGTTTTTTTCTCTTCCTGTTTTCGCTTGGGACTTTTCACCTAGATCCCTGATACCTGGGGTATCATTGGAAAGCCACTCTCATTGGCTACAACCCTGTCCAATAATTGTCGAGATCGCCAAATGATTGACGGAGCTAGAGCCTCGGGAGTCGGGGGTGGTAATCTGACTCTGTCGTGTACTTTGGCGCATGCCTCACATATCAGCATGTAACTCGAGAACCGCTGAACGGATTTTGTCCCCTGAAACAATCGACAGGCAACAAATAGGGCTTTAATTCGATATATATATTGTATTAAAAAATATGCACACCCGCGCCACTAGAGGTTGGCAAAGTGGCGTGTCGCGCCGGTGGGCAAATCGTCCTCAAGATGTCGCATGTAAAGAGGTAAACCATTCAAGCTTAAAGGAAAACTCCAACATTTTGGGAAATTAGTAGGGATGCTCGATATTGGCTTTTTTACCGATACCGATATACCGATATTGTCCAACTCTTAATTTCCGATACCGATATGAACCGATATTGATACCGATATATGCAGGGTTTCCCCCCCCCCCCCAAAATGGAATAATTTCAGGTAATTAACATTACATATCTCTTGTTGTGAAATTAACACAACATTATGCATACTTTTGACAATAAATAAAATCAGAATTTGTTCTTACTTGCTTGCCTGGGTAAATAAAGGTTATAGAAATGTAATTTTTTTTTCTTTTCTTTTTTGAAAACCGATACAGATATTTTCCGATATCACATTTTAATGCCGATATCGGCCGATAATATCGGTAGGCCGATAATATCGGACATCCCTAGAAATTAGCTTATTTGCCATCTACCCTGGAGTTAGACAAGAAGATACATACCTTTTTCTTCTCTGTGCATGCAGTAGGAGTATGAAGACGTTGGGAACTAGGCTAATGGAGGAACCTACTTCCAGTGACTGACGCTAAGCTAGGCTAAAGGTGCACAGATAAGAAAAAGGGTATGTATCTTCTTGTCTAACTCCAGGGTAGATGCCAAATAAGCTAATTTCCCAAAATGTTGGAGTTTTCCTTTAAAGGGATAGTTCAGATTTTTGGAATGCTAGCCCTATTTCATACTTACTTTCCTAGAGACAGAAACACAATCCATGCTAGTTGTCCCCGGCTAGTTGGCCACAAACAAATGCTAAGTCAGTGGGTTCAACCTCCTGTCTGTACAAGCTGACTGAAGCTATCTGAAATCTACTTTGTGTGCACTGTGGAGTAGATTCCATTTAGCCTCAGTCAACTCTGTTCATACAGGAGCTTGACCTCATTGGCTTTGCATTTGTTTATGGGTAACCAGCCAGAGCTAGTATGAGGAACAGCATGAACTGTCAGAAAGGATTCTACCAATCGACAACATTGGCAAGTAGGACATAGAAAATCTGAACTATCCCTTTAACTGATCGAGAGCTTTTCTCTTTTCAGTGATACTGGTTTGCAACACGATTTCACATTGAACTAATACCGGTAAATATGTTTGTTATGAAGTACTTGAGATGTATTTTCATGCTTACTGTCTATATCTCAAAGCCCTGGTTCAGCCCTGTTTTGGTATAGAGGTATGGGCTGTAACACTGAGCCAGGTCAGAAGGCATACAGGCAGGGCCGCCTGGGAGAAATGCGAGGCCCTGTGCGAAATTTTTTCATACAGTCAACATATTCTTAAATAATAGCGCTGCCCGAGGCTGGGCATGATACAGTCAACATATAGCAAGAGAGAGAGAGAGAGAGAGAGAGAGAGAGAGAGAGAGAGAGAGAGAGAGAGAGAGAGAGAGAGAGAGAGAGAGAGAGAGAGAGAGAGAGAGAGAGAGAGAGAGAGAGAGAGAGAGAGAGCTCCCGTTCTACAGTCAATATACAGTGTTATCGCTGCACAGACCCGGCAATGCCCCTCACCAGAGGAGAGAGAAATATAATAGTTAGTAAAAGCACTATATAAGCTCAGAACACAGCTCAGAACACAACACAGCTTAGAACACAGCTGAGAACACAGCACAGAACACAGCTCAGAACACAGCTCAGAACACAGCTCAGAACACAGGACACCTCAGAACACAGAACACATGCAGAACACAGCTCAGCACACAGCTCAGAACACAGCTCAGAACACAGAACACAGCTCAGAACACATCTCAGAACACAGAACACATGCAGAACACAGCTCAGCACACAGCTCAGAACACAGCTCAGAACACAGGACACCTCAGAACACAGCTTCATCTAACAAGGTGTCGCAAGGTTTAACTGAGGCTAACGTTAACATGATGGCACACACACAGTGGCACACCCTCCACCAGAGCAAGGCCAGAGAGAGAGAGAGAGAGAGAGAGAGAGGGAGAGAGAGAGAGAGAGAGAGAGAGAGAGAGAGAGAGAGAGAGAGAGAGAGATGAGTCTGTGGTCCAGACAGAGAGAGAGAGAGAGAGAGAGAGAGAGAGAGAGAGAGAGAGAGAGAGAGAGAGAGAGAGAGAGAGAGAGAGAGATGAGTCTGTGGTCCAGACAGACAGAGAGAGAGAGAGAGAGAGAGAGAGAGAGAGAGAGAGAGAGAGAGATAAGCAAGACAGCTAAGATGAGCCCCTAAAGGATATTCAACTTTTAATGGAAGAACAAAACAGAAGGAAAAGATAACTTCACAAAGGCAACATGAATATACATAGATCCAAAAGGACAAAGATCAACACTTAAATCCAGCTAAAGAGGCAAATAGAGTGGCCAGGTACTGACGCTAGCTCGACAGAACGTTAGCTACGACAGCTAGCCGGCCCGCTTGGCTCAATATAACGTTAGCTACGACAGCTAGCCGGCCCGCTTGGCTCAATATAGCGTTAGCTACAACAGCTAGCCGGCCCGCTTGGCTCAATACAAACGTTAGCTACGACAGCTAGCCGGCCCGCTTGGCTCAATATAACGTTAGCTACGACAGCTAGCCGGCCCGCTTGGCTCAATATAACGTTAGCTACGACAGCTAGCCGGCCCGCTTGGCTCAATATAACATTAGCTACGACAGCTAGCCGGCCCGCTTGGCTCAATATAACGTTAGCTACGACAGCTAGCCGGCCCGCTTGGCTCAATAATAACGTTAGCTACGACAGCTAGCCGGCCCGCTGGCTCCACATAACGTTAGCCAACATAACGTTAGCCACGATAGATAGCCGGCCCGAGAGAGAGAGAGAGAGAGAGAGAGATATCTCCACGGCGGGAATAGAATAGAGTGCATTAAAAACTCACCAAACGTCCAAGAGGAAGGAGACAACCGTGGAGTTGACGAAGTTCATCTGCCGAACGACCGTCCTCTTCATCTTGGCATAACCTCCAATGCTGCACGCGCTCTCTCTAGGTTAGCTAACGCTAGTTAGCCTTTAGCTAAGCTACTAGCCGACATGGCTATCCCGACTGAACCACACGTTAGCACTCGATATTATAACGTATGTTGTGAAGGGCCAGATTAAATTGAGAATCTGCCTTTATTGTTTATATACTTTGGATATTATTTATATATACACGGTATATCCCTTTACCTGCGTCCAAACCATAGTAATATTTTGCTCTCCTTATTGGATAGCGCCCTAGGCTCCAGGCAGTCTCGCACTCAGACAGGTGCAATGGGCGAGTTTCAGGCATGTCAGAACATGCCCGGAGACAGTGTATTGATACCAGACAAGAACTGAGGTTTGGTACTAGATTGTCACTTAAGTATATATGCTGGCGCAGGTGTGCCCAGCAGTAGTTCATCAGTTCGTCTAAGTAGCTGTTTCATCAAGTTCGGTGATACAGTGAAGTGAGCAACCGTGCGTTTAGAACATGTGCGAATAGAATAGTAAAAGTGTCAGAGTTTAGTGAAGTAACGTCAAGTCGACCTAGTTTAATGTGAAGTAAATAGTCGTTCATTATTGTATATCGTGCAACCCAGTTCGTTCGTGTGTAGCATTGGACATGTACACAGGAGAATCGGCGTCAAGATTGCAGAACCATTACTGGTTGGATTGTATTGATTTGGAACGTGGTATCTGGAGAAGAGCATCGTTGATTTCCACTATCATTTGGGATTCAACCTCGTGAGGATTACAACTCGGGCCTGCCTCGTGGACGGGGCTGGCTAGCTGTCATCAATGCTGTCGGGCATTTGGATTACAATTATTGCTTTGGCTGCTGATCAAGGGAGTTTACAAGAACCGTCTCCTGTACCTGGACTCTCTTTATTCCTCCTTGAATCAGACGGAGTACCCGAACATTCCTCTACCCTCCAGGCCTTACACCCCGGAGGGAACCCATTGTCTCCAGTTGGTACCAGTGTTGCCCTATATAATTGCTACTATACAACAGGTGGCGTCAACTTAGACCCATCGTAGGATTCCTGCTATTCTTAGTGATTTATGCTCTTGACTGACTTTACGTATATTCTTCGCCATACAAGCGCGACCCTAATTCTCGTTCTGTAACCTAACGTTGCCTAATAATAATAAATTACCCTCCAATAGTATTTCTGTGTCAATGCCGTGTTCTTGTGGGTGTTCACCATCTATATTTGATGTACTGTCTGGCCAGTAATTAAAGTACATAACTAGCAGTGGTTTAATCTATCACAATCTTTAATACAGTCAGGGTTTTGTAACCCCTCAGTTACAATTGGTCCTTCGAGCCGGAGGGTATCAGTGTAATATTTAATATAATATTAATATTAAACATGGCCAGCGGTGAACACTCTCCAAGCGGCTCCCCTAAGCTAGAACGCCCGCAGCGCAAACGTCAGCTACCTCCATATCTGGAGGAATTCGCTTTCGTTCTACCCCCTAGCTTATCTAAACAGACGTTAAATACGGATAAAGCGGATAGTCTAAGCATGTCCAATCCTATCGACTTGGCGACCCTGCCAGTAGAGAACCCAGTGGGTTCAAACAAAACTGACTTAGCTCACGGGGGGACCAAGCGGGACATGACGTGACTATACCTCCAGACAGCGTCACCGGGATAGACCCCGGAGCGCTCCAGGATAAAGAAAGCGCTCCAAGGATAGACCCCGGTGCACAACCAACCCAAGAGCGCGTACCCGAGTCAGCCCTCGGCGCGCAACCACGAAAAGAGAACCGCGCCCAGGAGATAGACCTCGGAGCGCGCCAGGAGAACAGGTCTCCACCAAGCCCTGTCAACGCCCGATCACCTCCATCGGTGTCATCCCCCAGCGAGGCTGACCAGAGACTGGCGCAAGCCTTAATCGCCACGCTGACAGCTTCAACCGAAAGAGACCGTCTCCAAGCACAGACACTTAGTGAGCGCGAACACTCTGCAGTGGAACGAGAACGCCTCCAGGCGCAACAACAGAATGAGCGAGAACGCATCCGACTAGAAGAGAGTCGCCTCCAGGCCGACACAGCGATGACCATCAGACTGGAAGAGAGGCGCCTCCAGGCTGAAGAAACCATTCAGCGAGACCGTACCAACGCGCAACGCGATGCACAGCGCGACGCCGCCAATGCACAGCGCAAAGCGGAGCGGGACCGCCTGCAGGCGCAGATGATAGAACAATTGATCCAGAGGGCTACCCCCCACTCCTCCACGCGGAACTCCCGGAGATCATCACGACACGGGTCGAGGGCACCTTCCCCTCCCCGACACATCTACACGGGACCCAGCCAGCAGGAAGGACCTGTTCACGTCGCCGTGCCCTCTCCCCGACCAGACTACACGGGACCCAGCCAGCAGGAAGAACCTGCCTACGTTGCCGAGCCCCCTCCCCGACCGGTCCATACGGGACCCAGCCAACGGGAAGAACCGGCCTACGTCGCCGAGAGACTAACTAGAAGACTCCAAGACCTAGCGGAGGAAGAGGAGGGATATCGAGCCCACCAGCACGAATCTACTTTGGACCAGGAGGCCCAGTACAGCCCCGACCCCAGCCCCGAGCCACTGCGTTACGAACCCCTGACCCAAACCAAGGTTGAGTTTAATACACAGTCAGCACCAAGGAGCAGCATCTGGGGGCCCGGCCTCTGGTACCCACCCAGCACTAACCCACGACCCCACGTACGGGGAGACTCGCCCAGGAGGCCTCTCCCCCTACGCTCATCGGTGTCCCAGCCATCCATGGCATCTTACCTTGGCACACCGACGTTCCCAGACTTTACGCGCGAGGACAGAGCACAGTACACGGAATTACGCATGTGTTTGGAGACTATGATGTCCGATGTCCCCGACGAGTCGTACAAATATGCCATCCTCCTCAAGCATCTCAAGGTGCCCAGAGCGCATAACATAGCGCTGGCATATTCCAACTCAAGCACCCCATACTCCGCGGCTCTGGTGGCCCTCGACCAGCGCTATGGACGCATATGGGATTACGTGATCCAAGAAATACGAGAGATCGACCGCCTCCCCCCAGCCAAAGACAATAGAGCACTGGATGACCTCTCTATCAAGGTACAATCCCTCGTGGGGATGCTGGGGTCCCAAAAGGAGAAGGGGAGACATGAACTGTATGCAAATTCTAACGTGGAGCGGATACTGGAGAAGCTCCCTCCAGCCCGTCAAGAGCGTTTTCGGCGGCAGAGAGACCACAGTGACCCCAACGGCCCAGAAGCATCCCTCCTAGACCTAGCTGATTTCCTCGCCAGGGAGGTCAGCAGTCTACGACTGGACACATTCGTGTGGAGTGACTCTAGCCCTAGAGATGGACCGCAGAGGTTCAATGACAACCGCCGGTCCGTGACAGTTATGCACCAAGCCGAGGTTGAGCCACGGCAGACGAGCCACAACACCCACGTCAAGGAGAAGTGGAAGGCTGTCTGTCAGTACTGTGAAAATGAACATTGGCTGTCTCAATGTGACACCTTCAAGAGGCTGACCGCTGACGAGGTGAGTCAGTGGATCAAAGCGAACCGCCGCTGCTTCCGCTGCGCGCGCAGCCATATGGCAGCTGAGTGCCGCCTAAAGAAAAGATGCAGCAAGTGCGACGGCGCCCACCTGGAGGTCCTGCACGACAGCAACAAGCGTCCGCCAGGAAACCAAAGTGGGCCCGTCACGGTGATGTATCAGGCCGAGGCGGTGTCACCACAAACCAGTCCTGGACCCCCCCCCTGGTGTCCTGACTGCTACAGCAGACACTGGGAGTCACGGTGCTACTCGGACTACCGCGAGTCGGCACCACTACAGAAGATCCATTGGCCCCCCCCCTGGTGTACTTACTGCCGCAGCGGACACTCCATGTCACGGTGTGAAGCCTACCAGAAACTGACCCCCGCCGAAATGGATCAGTGGAGTAGGACGAACACACAGGACCACGCTCGCTGCGATACACTGCGCGAGGCCCACAAGAAAGGACTAGCCCGACAAGGCAACCCACCAACAGGAGTGCTCCACATAGACCCCAAGCAGAGCGGGACCCCCCGAGTGCTCATCAAAGTGGTCAGAGTGCTCCTGAGCTACGAGGACAAGGTCATGGACACTTACGCCGTCCTAGATGATGGGTCTGAAAAGACTCTCCTCCTCGCTTCCGCCGCAGCCCAGTTGGGCCTGCGGGGTAACAAAGAAACAATGACAATCCGTACTATTCAGCGAGACCTGAAGACCATAAAGGGTGAAAATGTCTCATTCAAAATAGCAGCGGTCGGGCAGCCCGAGAAGCGGTACAGCATCACTAAAGCATTTACAGGCCATGACATAGGTCTGTCAAGCTACAACTACCCCATCCCACAGCTGATGGCGAAGTACGAGCACCTACTGTACGCAGACTACCTATACCGCTTATCGACGGCGCCACACCAACCCTGCTCATAGGCTCCGACCACGCGGACCTCATTCTCCCAATTGAGGCGGCCCACATCGGACCCAAAGGATGCCCAGTCGCGGTTCAGACCCAACTGGGGTGGACGCTCCAGGGCCCCCTCTATGGACTTGACAGTCAACCCACGTCTACACGCTGCCTGCACACAAAGGTGAGCGACACCGGCCACTCTCTCGTACAGCCCGTTGAGAGGCTATTGACATTAGACGAGAGGCCTGTGAGAGAGCCGTGGGCCCAAGAAGAGGGAGTTCCGAACTCCACCCCCCTCAGCTGCGCTCCAAGCGACGTAGCTGACCTCGAACCCAGCACCCCAAGCTACCTCTTGAGGGGGCGGCCGGACCCGGCCCCTCCTCAGACGGGGCACCGGAAGAACAGGAGGAACGGACGGAGGATGTGGAGACACAGCCAAGCACAGATCGACCAGTCTCAGGCCTGCTTCCTCCTAAGCTCCCTACCATCCTGTCCAGCCCGTCAGAAGCGGGTCAAGGACAGGGACAACTTAAAAGTGGACACAGTCGTTATGATCATAGACCAGTCACTACCCCGAGCTATGTGGCCGGCCGGCCGCGTAAGCAAAGTGATCACTGGTGCCGACGGAAAGGTCAGAGCGGCAGAAGTTATTGTCCAGGGGCGGACCTACACCCGACCCGTGGCGAGGCTGATAGAGTTGTCGAGGCTCCCTGACTCCCCTGATGACGATCATGACCCACTGACTTTGTAGATTGCCCTACTCCCCACAACAGACATTGAGCAGTTGACTGGACTATTAATCTGTCTCCCTTAACTAATTAGGTGCGGACTAATTAGGAGGCGGCTGTTGTGAAGGGCCAGATTAAATTGAGAGTCTGCCTTTATTGTTTATATACTTTGGATATTATTTATATATACACGGTATATCCCTTTACCTGCGTCCAAACCATAGTAATATTTCGCTCCCCTTATTGGATAGCGCCCTAGGCTCCAGGCAGTCTCGCACTCAGACAGGTGCAATGGGCAAGTTTCAGGCATGTCAGAACATGCCCGGAGACAGTGTATTGATACCAGACAAGAACTGAGGTTTGGTACTAGATTGTCACTTAAGTATATGCTGGCGCAGGTGTGCCCAGCAGTAGTTCATCAGTTCGTCTAAGTAGCTGTTTCATCAAGTTCGGTGATACAGTGAAGTGAGCAACCGTGCGTTTAGAACATGTGCGAATAGAATAGTAAAAGTGTCAGAGTTTAGTGAAGTAACGTCAAGTCGACCTAGTTTAATGTGAAGTAAATAGTCGTTCATTATTGTATATCGTGCAACCCAGTTAGTTCGTGTGTAGCATTGGACATGTACACAGGAGAATCGGCGTCAAGATTGCAGAACCATTACTGGTTGGATTGTATTGATTTGGAACGTGGTATCCGGAGAAGAGCATCGTTGATTTCCACTATCGTTTGGGATTCAACCTCGTGAGGATTACAACTCGGGCCTGCCTCGTGGACGGGGCTGGCTAGCTGTCATCAATGCTGTCGGGCATTTGGATTACAATTATTGCTTTGGCTGCTGATCAAGGGAGTTTACAAGAACCGACTCCTGTACCTGGACTCTCTTTATTCCTCCTTGAATCAGACGGAGTACCCGAACATTCCTCTACCCTCCAGGCCTTACACCCCGGAGGGAACCCATTGTCTCCAGTTGGTACCAGTGTTGCCCTATATAATTGCTACTATACAACAGGTGGCGTCAACTTAGACCCATCGTAGGATTCCTGCTATTCTTAGTGACTTATGCTCTTGACTGACTTTACGTATATTCTTCGCCATACAAGCGCGACCCTAATTCTCATTCTGTAACCTAACGTTGCCTAATAATAATAAATTACCCTCCAATAGTATTTCTGTGTCAATGCCGTGTTCTTGTGGGTGACACGTTCAGCCGAACGCACAATTGGAGGGGGGCTTCCCACCCTCCAGAACATTTACAACAAGCGGTGCAAGGGGAAGGCTAAGAGAATTATTAAGGACTCAAGCCACCCGAACAACTGCCTCTTTGAACTGCTGCGGTCAGGCAAGCGATACCGGAGTCTTAAGGCGAGCACAGAAAGACTCAGAAGAAGCTTCTATCCCCAGGCCATCAGGCTGCTAAACGAACAATAATCACTATGCAACAACCATCAAATGCACACAGCACACACACCCACACGCACACACTCACTCAAACAAACAACACACTGCAGCACCCACTCTCCACACTTTAGATCACACAAACACACTTACACTTTATATTTATTGATAAAGGATTTGCACTACAACTCCTACACCTACTGTGAATTGTACCTAAATTGCACCTCGTCCCATTTCTCCATTTCTGCCTTGCACTATATAGTATTGTATATTAGTACACTGCACAGTATTGTATATTGTATGGTAACTACGTCTATTCTGCATCGAACATTGTACATATGTCTAAACTGAACACTGTGACCTCATTTTTTTTTACTTCTAATTTTATTATGTTATTTTATTTCATACTTATCTTGTCTTGCACAGTCTCTGGAGCGCAACAGTAAGAAGCATTTTGTATAAAAGTATTCTGTACTTCTGTATGACAACTATTAAAGAAACTTGAAACTTGAAACTTCACCATCTATATTTGATGTACTGTCTGGCCAGTAATTAAAGTACATAACTAGCAGTGGTTTAATCTATCACAATCTTTAATACAGTCAGGGTTTTGTAACCCCTCAGTTACAATGTAGCTAAAGCTAACTAGCTGTCCCTGCCTTTAGCTAAGCCGACATGGCTAGCCTGACTGAACTTTCTAACATGCAACAACTTTCATCTTCAGTCCATCTGCCGAACGACCGTCCTCTTCGTCTTGGCTGGCATAACCTCCAATGCTGCACGCGTGAAATAGTCAGACGCAGCTGACGCACGCCGGCCGACTGTACACATGTAACCCCTCCCTTCGTTGAAACCAATAGTATATCTGCTGCAGAGCCTCAGAGCTCCAATAGTGTATCTGCAGAGCCAGGAACAAGTCAGACACATTCTACAAACGTGTCTAATGTGAAATATATAAGCATATAAGCAAAACTAGATTTTAGGTCTGTGATGAAAAAGGGCCTCGCGGGAAGGGGGGCCTCGCAAAAATAAAATAAAAAAATAAAATAAAATAATAAAAAATAAAAAATATATTTTTTTTTCTTTTTTTTTTGCGAGGCCCCCCTTCCCACGAGGCCCTGTGCGACCGCACTGCTCGCACACCCCCTGAGGCGGCCCTGCATACAGGCAGGTGAGAGACAGGTTCCCTCCATGGCTGCTGCTGATGGAAGGGTCTAATGCTGATGAACTGGGGTGTATTGAGGGAGTGACCTCTTGTCACCACTCCTCCAGTAATGAAGACCAGACACCCTCACACACGTGGTACGGACGGACGGACGGACGGACAGACGGACGGACGGACACACACACACACACACACACACACACACACACACACACACACACACACACACACACACACACACACACACATAAAATTCTATACACGTTGTGACAAGCCTGGTGGTGTTCAGACTCACCACGCTTCAGAAATAAACAAATTTGAATGTCCACACAAGAGCAATATCAATCAATACGAATATTTATTGATTATGGGCAGAATTCTGTTCGATAGGCAAAGAGAATGGTCGTAATACAGTCCGATGGTCAAAACAAAAAACAGGCTCTCATACAAAAAGAAGGGATTGTTCAATACTCAGAGTAGTCATTCGGTCCAGGGTCAGTACACAAGGGGGTTTCTCAGCCAGTCTAGGGTCCAGTACACAATGAACACCTTCTCGCCTTCACCTCTCTCCTCTCACTACCTCTCACCTCACAAAACTCTGAATATAACAATATCTCTCTCAATACAACAACCACGGGCGCCTGAGCAATGGAGCAAGTGGAGCAGGTGCATCCCCACAATTGAACTTGGGGGAGCAAACGTGTGCTTTTGCACCCCCACTTTTTGATCATATGAAAAATATGATATGTCCCGCTCCCAATATATAAATGTAACCATAACTACGTAATTTCAATCAAATTAATAATACGCAATGACACTTAATAGCAAGTTTTTAAGTTTCCAAAGATTGTGACCCCCCGCCCTCCACATTTTAATGGTTTGATCAACTGCCTCCCACGGTCCCTCCCCCAGCAGTCAGTGGCTGCTGCAGGTACAGGAGTGCGTGTGTGTCACAGGCGACAGAGTCTCTCATCGGTGGCAGACTTTTTCAGTAAGTTGTTCAAACAAAGGATTATGTTAGACATGTCTTTACTTCTACAACTCAATACAATAAAACACATAATCATCACCTTCTCTTTTTTCGCTGCATTGAATTACAAATCACTCTTTATGTTAGTTCTGTTACCTGACGTTTGCTAGCTAGCTACTGTAGTAACATCAACCAGTGTGTGTGTGGTTGACTAGCTAGCGAAGGGTTATGTATATAACCCAGTTCTATGAGTTAAATGGTGCGCTCAGCACCTGTTCTGCACTGTACTTCACTTCGTGCACGAGCACTGAATAAAAAATTCCACCATGTACCTTTACATCCCAACATCCGTCTGATCACACCCCCTTCCGCTTACCTTCATAAGCAGGTGTGTGGTCACCTACTCGCCTCCTTCCCAAACTTTCACCACAAGGCGAGATCAAGGGCCGCAGCGGCGTCCAGGTGCTGAGCCCACCATTTAACTCATAGAACTGGGTTATACACATAACCCTTCGTTCTATGTCGTTAATGGCTTGCTCAGCACCTGTTCTGCAACAGGGGCTGAGCGGGAGCCATAGCCCGACCAATGTACCCCGCTGAGGCCCCCCACAACCATCAGACCGGGGAGGACCGAGCCCCCCCGACCCTCCCTAATGGAGGATACCCCCCCTATTGGAGGTTCACTGGAGGGCGACGGATCCAACCGTGCGAAGAGGCACTCAAGCAACCCAACGCACAGGGTGAGCAGACCGTGGCTTGACCCCACGACTACACACACGCACAACCCGCATGCCACCCGGGAACGAACGAGGGAACAACCTTGTTACTGCCCCCAAAATCACGGGGTCAAGAGCAACAGGTTGTCGGAAGAGGAAAAAACCTCCATCCCAGTTGCTTTATAAAAACGCTGTTTTAACCACAAGCAACCAAGGCGTACTAGCTACCCGCATGATCCTTAACAGAACACCCCGAGCTAGCACTAAGCGTGCCTCGGTACACAACCACATCAATGAACAGGCTATTTAGACCTTTCAGTGAATCCCCAAGGCGCCCAGGGGAAACGACAAGAGGGGTGTGGCGCTTCCTATACTCCAACTCTTTTTATTAAAAAGAAGGAAGCACCAGCAGACATGAATCCCATTTTACACAGCCGAGGGTAAAACTGTTTACATTTTTACATCCAGTCACCCCTATCACAGAGGACTTCAGACTGAAATTCCCCAGAGAGCCTTCCCACGTGAGTCGTAGAATGAAAAAGCCATGGTAACTACGAGTCATGTGACCAACTGACTCAAGTTACACATAAAATCGAGCGTAGTGGACCCGTAAGTCCTACGCTCTATCCCGACATTTTGACACAACAGATCGTACGTAAAGATCCAACTCACGGAAGCCATCGTCATAGCAACGTGCGTAGTGACGTATGCCATGACGGGGTGAAACCCAACACCCAACACCTGTTTTTTAATAGGAGCAGAGTCAGGGCAACCCTTCCCCCCCCCCCCCCCCCCCCCCCCCCCCTCCCTGCCAAGTCGCCTAACGGCTTGGCCCCGACTGGCCTAACAGGAGATGAGTAAACCCCCCTGACCAATCAGAAGAGGAAAGGAGGGGTTTATTCGGCACCCCCTCACAAACCCTTCCCCCTGCACACAATAACAACTGTAGCATATGATACCTTTGGTAAAATGCTAATGAAATAGCGCAAGCTAATACAATGCACGCTACCCACAGATAACTGTGAACAGGGTTTACAACAAAACCAAGTCGCGTGTGTGTGTGTGAATCCTACACCGCATCCTATGTTGTACATAGAAAAACACTGATAGAGAGAGCGAACGGCTGGGCCGTGGAACGTGTGTATACGAGCATTACTGCAACTAACACAACAGTGTTGTAGCTCAACATTACTTGTGTAAGCAACATACCATACAACTAGCCTCTACCTGCATGTGGAGTGTGAGGCCGAGGTAGAAACCTTTCTATAACCGAGTGTAGGCTGCAGACCTTGCTTAAGCTCATAACACGAACGCAACCCTTCTATCAATGTATACTAGTGAAGATTCACACTTTGCAACCTCATCATATGTTTTGGTGAAGAAACACACAGTTTGTTAACAAAAAATACAGTCCCCCTTTAGAGGGGACTTTTTATTGTCGAACAAAATTATATGAGAGGCCGGGGAGGGGATTAACAGAGGGGACCACAGGGGAAAAAAGTCACTGGGCCTAGCGGCGCCTGCCGCCTCGAGCCGCTCGGGATTTGCCACCCCGGGAAGCCCCGGAGGGACGGTAGACAATCTGCGGCTGGTCACGGCGATCCCTACCGTCTCCTCCAGGCGCAGATGGGCCGGCTGCAGCGGCGGCGCCCTCTCTCCTCCTGGCCTTCTTCGAAGGGCCAGCAGTGGCGGTGGTAGCAGCAGCAGTCACGGCGGAGGAAGCTCGACGACGTGGCAGCCGTCTGACTCCACCAGCGATGTCGGGAGGGGGAAAATGAGGTTGAAGCACGGAGCGTTCCTCCTGCATTTCTCTGCACGTCGAGGTCATCAACTGCAGGGCCTTCCCGAACAGCCCAGCATCGGAGAGAGTGGCCGTTAGAAGAGGACCTCTCTTCTTCTCCGGCACACGGGCCTGCTCCAGCCAAAGGTGGCGCTGGGTTAGAGTCGCACTTTCCCAGCGGCTATGGCCTGCAGCTGAGTCAGATGCAGGACAGCTCCTGCCGCCTGGGTGAGCTGGTCATGTTGGACTCAGCTCCATGCCGCCCGTCAATATCCCGGATATGAATCTTGCCAGCTGCGCGACGTTAGACGCGGCAGCTAGAGATTGTGTTCCATAGATGAATGACTGGTCGCTACAATAAGCCAACCGCCTCGCCGATTTCCCTTGAGGAACCGGCTTGCGTAACGGCTCCCACACCACCTCCGGACAGAGGAGAGCGGCCATCGGCCTATCAAGCCGTGGCACGCCCTCTCTCATACCTTCGACCAAACCCGCCACCCGCGTAACTTGTACGTAGGCGGGGGTGAGGCCAATGATGTGGGACACCACCTGGCTCCGACGAACATAGGCCCCCATTGAGGGGAAAATGGCTAGACAACGTCCACCCCTCTCACCGGGCAATGCTGCCAGAGATGAGATTAGATCATCAGGGACAGGAACAGGCAGTGGCTGCGGCACACCGTTTGCAACGGCCACCACCGCCATAAGCTCGGGAAACAAAGCCCGCAGTTCCCCCTGCAGACTTTCCTCCACCGAGCCCGCATCCCTCACATGCAGCAGGCTACGACTGGTCAAGGAGCCACATTCCGATTTGGCTGATAGTAGGGCATCCTGCCGACGAGTCAGAGGGTCTTCCCCGACGTCTTCAAACAAGGCGCCCCAAGGAGACATTTCACCCCCCTCCAGTACATGTCTCCACCGGGCCTTCAAATAAGAACCCGTCGGCCTCTACCATGTAATCCTCTGTTTCCATCGGGCAGGTAGAGACCGACGCATCCTCACTGGGCTCCAGCAATTCACCAAACCCAGGCCGTTCGCGTCTGCAAGCCACCATCTTGCGACGGGAGCGAGCAGACGCAAAAAGTTTGCGTCTCAAATCCTCTGGAATCCAAAGGAACCGGCCGCTCAACAGCGGACGATTCCCCGGAAGCAGAGGAACCAGAGCCATGACCAGGCCATCGCAGAGGCGACGGCACCGGTGCACCAGCTCCTTGGAGAGGCAAACTACCCATCGGACGCCTACCGGGCGTGGCTGTCAACCACGAGAGAGGCAACAGCCCTGCACCAGAACGCACGACGGAGGCGGAAATAGAGAAGCGCTGGTGGAGAGTGGCTCTGCGACTCTCCGAAGTAGACATTATGACTTAGATTTTTCTATCGAATATTTATGAGAGAAGAAAAAAATAAGCACAATGTAAACACATCTCAACTTTCTTCAGCTAACAACCTCGTCAAGTTGGGATCTACCGAAGGCACTTCCTTGTGGTGAAAGTGAAGAAGGAGGCGAGTAGGTGACCACACACCTGCTTATGAAGGTAAGCGGAAGGGGGTGTGGTCAGACGGATGTTGGGATGTAAAGGTACATGGTGGAATTTTTTATTCAGTGCTCGTGCACGAAGTGAAGTACAGTGCAGAACAGGTGCTGAGCAAGCCATTAACGACATAGAACTACCTGGTAGATCGAGTTTGAGTTTATTAGGATCCCCATTAGCTGTTGCATGACAATTATGATGAATTGAAAATGGGGGACCCTGATGTAAACAAGACGAAAGTCTTTCTCTGGTCTGCATCCCCTTAACAATTGTATGTATTGAGCTGTACTGTACTGTACCCATTCTGCAATCTGTTAATACAGTTTTCAATCAATCAATCAAACAACAACTAGTCTTCCTGGGGTCCACACAAAACATAAAACATTACATTCGACATGACTTTTACAGAACAGTAAATAAAAAACTGATTTCCGAAGTCCATTTTCCTTCAAGCATTGACTTTCATATTTTCCATCAAATACCACTTATTTTCTGATTTTCATTTCATTGGAAAAAAAAGAATGATAATAATAATGATAACTAGACAATTCCGCGCGGGGGAAATTGTGAAAGTGTGGGTGACGCCTGTGCACCGCCGGCCAATGGGGGAGAGGGTCTCTCGCGAGTCTCTATGACAAACGGTTCAAAGGATACAAAAAGGGGGCGCGGCCTAAGGATCGGGGAGTGGTCAACATATACCATTTGAAGATCGGACTTTTCCGAGTTTAAATTTTTTTTCGGACTTTTCCGAGTTTTTGAACTTTTTCGGATTTTTGATGTTTCCGAGTTTTCGGAATTTTCCGAGTTTTTGCATTTTTTCGGGTTTTCGGGTTTTCGGACTTTTCCGAATTTTTGAATTTTTTCGGATTTTTGATGTTTCTGAGTTTTCGGAGTTTTTGAACTTTTTCGGATTTTTGATGTTTCCGAGTTTTCGGAATTTTCAGAGTTTTTGGATTTTTCCGAGTTTTCGGGTTTTCGGACTTTTCCGAGTTTTTGAATTTTTTCGGATTTTTGATGTTTCCGAGTTTTGGGATTTTTCCGAGTTTTGGAACTCTTTCGATTTTTCCGAGTTTTCGGATTTTTCGGATTTTTCGGGTTTTGGGATTTTTCCGAGTTTTTGAACTTTTTCGGATTTTAGATTTTTCCGAGTTTTGGGATTTTTCAGAGTTTTCGGATTTTTCCGATTTTTTAAAGGGGTGTGGCCTAAGGGGGCGTGGTCTAAGGATCGGGGGAGTGGTCAACATCGACCAATGAAAGGTGGTCAACATCGACCAATGGCCTAAGGGGGCGTGGTCTAAGGATCGGGGGAGTGGTCAACATCGACCAATGAAAGGTGGTACAATCCGCAAGTCTCTACGACAAACGGTTCAAGAGATACACTGAGGGGGTGTGGCCTAAGGGGGCGTGGTCTAAGGATCGGGGGAGTGGTCAACATCGACCAATGAAAGGGGGTCAACATGGACCAATGAAAAATGAAAGAGGATATCCCTACTGAGTACAATGGCACAATCCGCAAGTCTCTACGACAAACGGTTCAAGAGATACACTGAGGGGGTGTGGCCTAAGGGGGCGTGGTCTAAGGATCGGGGGAGTGGTCAACATCGACCAATGAAAGGTGGTCAACATCGACCAATGGCACAATCCGCAAGTCTCTATGACAAACGGTTCAAGAGATACACTGAGGGGGTGTGGCCTAAGGGGGCGTGGTCTAAGGATCGGGGGAGTGGTCAACATCGACCAATGAAAGGTGGTCAACATGGACCAATGAAAAATGAAAGAGGATATCCCTACTGAGTACAATGACACAACCCACAAGACAGAGGGCGCTGTCCAGCAATTCAGTACTGCAACACAGTGATGGGCAATGATGGGTTAAGTGGATGATGTCATTGGCAGGTCAGCTCAGCCATCAGCCCTGAGCCTCACAGCTGTTAAGGCTGAACCAATCAGCCGTGAGCACAATGACTTGCATATTCTGAATTTTCTTTACATGACTGCATTGTCACGTTGATTAAAAGAAAACTATAAGAGATGAAGCGTTGTGACGCGCACATGAGCACTACAACGAGTAGGCGAAGGGTTGTGCGCGATATTGTGGCATTCGTGCGATATTGTGGCACTCCTTCGGCGATCGGAACAGAAGGCTAAAAAAGAGTGTGAAAAAAGAAATTCCTAGAGTGCGATTGCATGGCGGTCAATGGGGAGGAGAACCTTCAAACAAATGGTCGTCAGTTGAGATAGAAATGTCCAATTCCATTTATCTTTCTTTTGTGAGCGGGCTGACAGCCGTGTCATCGTTTTGATGTGTTTGTTTTATTTCTACGTCCAAAATTGAGATCACACTCGCAATTCACCCAAGGTAGGGGAAAAAAGATTATTTCAGCTGCTACACTCTAAATTGCAATGCATTTCCAATGGGACCGAAATTTTACCGTTTAAAGTCGATTCGTAGCCAGACGGTGCGGTGAAACTTTACGAAAAGCAATAGCATATCGAGTTGGAGCAAGCCGGTCGTTTTGATACCTTTCACGTGTATGGGGCGCAAACGCTCTGGGAGGAGTTTGTTGGCAAAATCGGTGGAATAAAGAAGAATAAATAAACGCTCTGGGAGGAGTTTGTTGGCAAAATCGGTGGAATAAAGAAGAATAAATAAAAAGAGTATAGATATCTATAGTGTGGGTGGCAACCTGGCTTCGCCAGGTCACCCACACTAATAAAATAAGAATAAAGTACTTATATCTGCATTTACAGATGCCAGCCTTCAATTATCTTAAGGTACAATACCTGAAATGAAAATAAAAGAAGAATGAATTATGATAGAAGATAATATGATATAAGGGACCGGAAACAAGATGGCGCCGCCCACGGCTGCCTTGGCGCTACAGTGTGTTGCGTTTTGTTTGTTCAGTGTTGTATCTGTGTCCTGTCTAACGTCCTACACCAAAGAAGAACTTCTGCACATCGGGTGTTCAAACCCATCGGACACTTTCCCAACACTACTCACCCGTTCCACGGATTTATTGGATGTACTGGTCAGGGCGACCGCGTTCTTCGCCAGTGCTGTGCGCTGGATCAGACGGCAACGGGGAAGGAGAGGTGGCTGTCTGGTTCGCCTCCGGCGGCGGGGCTCGCGACCACCACTTCCTGGTATATTCCTCGGAAACGTGAACTCTATACCAAATAAAATGGACGAACTCCGGTGCGGTTGCGGGAAACAAGGACTTCCACTCCACAGCTGTCTTTGCGTTCGTGGAGACCCATCTGAAGCCATCAGTCCCAGACGGGGCTGTACAGCTGGAGGGCTTTTCCGCGTTTCGTGCCGACAGGGACTTCGAGGCGGTGGGTAAGTCGCGTGGAGGTGGACTTGTGTTTTTTGTAAACAATCGCTGGTGTTCCGATGTGACAGTGATTCACCAACACTGTTCCTCTGCTATCGAATCCCTCTTCATCCGCTGTCCTCCATTCTATTCCCCCCGTGAGTTCAACTCTTACATCCTCGTCTGTGTTTACATTCCTCCTGACGCTGACGTCACCGCAGCGGTAGACACACTAGCTGAACAGCTGACGAACGTTGAACGTAACCACCCGGACAGTTTTGTTGTTGTATTGGGGGATTTTAACCAGGCTCATCTGAGCCGGTCTCTCCCCAAATACAGGCAGCAAGTCACTTGCCCAACTCGGGGAGTGAACACTGGATCACTGCTACTGTACTATTCGGCAGGCCTACCATTCTGTCCCCCGTGCTGCACTGGGCAACAGTGATCATCATCTTATCCACCTGATCCCTCGCTACAGGCAGAGATTAAAACAATCAAAACCTGTAGTGCGGAGCTTCAGAGTGTGGTCCAGTGAGGCATGCGAGTGTCTCCGCGCCTGGCTGGAGAGGGCAGGCTGTGACCAGGACTTTGTTGAGTGGGCAGGGCCTGAGGCTGGAAACAACCTGGATGACTACACAGACACTGTGACATCTTTCATCAGCCTCGGCGAGGAGGTGTGTGTCCCCCTCCACACTAGGAAGATCTTCAACAACAACAAGCCCTGGTTTTCAGCCCAACTCAGGCGGCTGAGGTCGGAGAAGGAGGTGGCCAGGCTCAGTGGAGATGCTCATCGGTTCAGGCAGGCCAAGTACAAGTTTGCCAAAGAGGTGAGGGAGGGGAAACTTCGCTTCTCAGAGAAACTGTGGCAGGGGAATTCCTCCTCCGTATGGAAAGGCCTCAAGACCATTACCAACTATAAACCAAAGTCACCACAGGCGCCTGATAATCTCCCCCTGGCGAACGAGCTCAACGAATTTTACTGTAGGTTTGAGAAAGAGGTTCCCCCCCGCCCTCTTCCTTCACCCACTCAGCCACAACCTCCATCCCCCCACCCCAGTGCCCCCCCCCCCCCCCCCCCCCCCCACATCCCCCCCCCCTCCCCTCTCTCTGTCAGTGTGAGAGAGGTGAAACGGCTGTTTTCTAGACAGAATCCCCGGAAGGCGGCCGGCCCGGACTCTGTCTCCCCCTCTGCCCTGAAGCACTGTGCTGACCAGCTCGCACCGGTGTTTACCACAATTTTGAATGCCTCACTGGAGCTGTGTCACGTCCCAGCATGCTTCAAGGCCTCAACCATCATCCCCGTCCCCAAGAACGCCATGGTCACGGGCCTTAATGACTACAGACCTGTCGCCCTGACCTCTGTGGTCATGAAGGTCCTGGAGTGCTTTGTCCTGGCCCACCTGAAGCTCATTACTGATCCTGTGCTGGACCCGCTGCAGTTCGCGTACAGAGCCAACAGATCCACAGAGGATGCTGTGAACATGGCTCTGCACTACACGCTGGAACATCTGGACTGCGCGGGCAACTATGTCAGGATCCTGTATGTGGACTTCAGCTCGGCCTTCAACACCATCCTTCCACCCATCCTGGAGCACCAGCTATCCCTGCTGCAGGTGCCGGCCTCCACTCGCAGGTGGATTACCGACTTCCTGTCCAACAGGTCTCAGCGGGTGAGGCTGGGGAAGAGCATTTCCAGCTCTAGGTCCACCAGCACCGGTTCCCCACAGGGCTGCATCCTGTCCCCACTACTGTTCTTCCTGTACACCAACAGCTGTGCCTCTCTCCACCCCTCGGTCAAACTCCTGAAATTCGCTGACGACACCACCCTGGTTGGTCTCATCTCCAGGGGGGACGAGTCGGCCTATAGGAGGGAGATCGAGAGGCTGCAGAGCTGGTGCAGCTGCAACAACCTGGAGCTCAATGCTCTAAAGACAGTGGAGATGGTAGTGGACTTCAGGAGGAAAGCAGCCCTGCCCCCTCCCATCATACTGGGAGGCACTCAGGTGGCCTCCGTGGAGTCATGCCGATTCCTTGGCATGACCATCTCCCGGGATTTGAAGTGGGAGCTCAACATCACGGGCCTGCTCAAGAAGGCCCAGGGGAGGATGTTCTTCCTCCGGCAGTTGAAGAAATACAAACTGCCGAGGACCATGATGGCCCAATTCATACACGGCCATCATTGAGTCCATCCTCACCCACTCCATCATCTCCTGGTTCCCCGCTGCAGCGGCAAAAGATCTCGCCAAGCTGCAGCGGGTGATTCGCTCCGCGGAGAGGGTGATCGGCTGTCCCCTGCCCTCCCTCAGGTCCCTGCACGACTCCAGGGCGCTGAAGAGGGCGAGGAAGATCATGGCCGACCCCTCCCACCCCGGTCACAGCCTCTTCACCCTGCTCCCCTCTGGGAGAAGGCTGAGGATCCCAAAGGCTGTGAAAGCTCGTCACAGACTGAGCTTCTTCCCCTCAGCTGCCAGGCTGATCAATGCCTCAGGCCACCCCCCCCCCCCCCCCCCCCCTCCCCCCCTCTGCCCCCAAGTGACACTGGCACAATGACACTGACTGCACTGCACTAGTCCTTACTGGAACTCTGCACTCTACACTTTATATATATATATGTATTTATTTAATTGATTAATCCCCCACTGCACTCTTTTTTGTCCTGTGTCTGTGTTGGTGTTTGTCGTTTATTGTGAAAAAAAAGAAAGGAGAAAAAACGCATAAACTGTAACGCTGCAACAATTACCAATGTGTTTTACACAAATGGCTTAATAAAGGAATCTGAATCTGAATCTGAATCTGAATATATAATGTTAATAACATTTTTAATCAATCAATAACAGATTGCAGAATGGGTACAGTACAGTACGGCTCAATACACACGATTATTAAGGGGATGCAGACCAGAGAAAGACTTTCGTCTTGTTTACATCAGGGTCCCCCATTTTCAATTCATAATGATTTGTAAGTAAGGGTGCAATTAGCACCGTGCAATCCATTCTTGGTGGATCCCGCCCTTAGACTAGTTGAAAAATTTTAAAGAGGTGAAATAAGAAAGAGGTGAAATGCTAATAGAAATCTTTCATAATGATGTTCAGTGTATTCATAAGTGTATTGCTCTCCTTAATGTAGAATGATATGGTGACTGTGCAGATTCAGGAAGGAGAGAAAGAGACACAAGAGTTACAGGTAATGGAAATATTAGACAGTCAGCTTAAAGGATAACATAACAAATTAAGACACAAATACTTGGATCATATATCCCCCCTCTCTCCCTTTCTTTACAGAGTAGCATAAAGATTGTGTATTCAAACCAGTTCAGTGTATTCATAAGTGTATTGCTCTCCTTAATGTAGAATGATATGGTGACTGCAGACTCAGGGAGGAGTCAGAGAAGGAGAGAAAGAGACACAAGAGTTACAGGTAATGGAAATATATCTTTTTTCTCTTTCTTATTAAAAACTTGGCCTATTTGAAAGAAGTTTTGCCTTTGAGAACCAATGGTGGTCGAGCCGTAACAGCACATGGGGCAGGAGCCTATCTCCTGTTTCCGTAGCGTGAGGCAGCTTGATGTACAAGTACACCCCTTGGACATGACGCTAGTATTTTGCAAGGACCTATTTGAAAGGAGATTGATTTAATAAAAATAAAAGAGCGAAAAATCAATATACAGTATATATACAGTATATATATTAACACTTTGATCGCCATGGTTAAATTCATAATTTACCATCCCTAGCCAGCTCTATTTGTCTATGGAGAAGTTCCCCTTCTTTGCAGGGCTATAACTTTTTAAATTCTATTGCTAAATTGACATTATTATGGCCCATTCAATGTCCTATATCTATTGTTCAGGGTGTAGCAACGTTATACTTTTTCATTCACATATTCATACTAAAATACGGTCTAAAGTATAAGTATGTTTTTATCGTTTTCTGCAGCTTTCTTCAGAACTTGATTTATAGCCCCAAATGCATTATATTGATGATCAAATACAGTTTGGTAGTGATCGGTGCCAGATAAAAAATTTCAACTGGAGGTACTTCTAGAAGTTAATACGTATAACATCTGATGTTGACCAGATGGGCGGGGGGTCGTTTATAATTCCGTGGGCACGTTATATCATTCACCTAGTGTGGGTCATATGATCATCAGAGCAGTTTATATGGAACACGTTAGAAAATAACGCTGAAACTCACCGTGGCTTCCTCGCGCCGTTGGGGGATGAGTGTGGAACAGATTTTTTTCTATTATGGGATGGAGAAATACCGGATCCATTTCCAGGTTGTATAATAGTATATACGTCCAAATCATGTTGTTTATTGAGTTAGGGTGAGCGATCGATTATCCAGTGTGTCAAGATGGAGTCCCGGGAGCTATAGCGAGTGGTCGGACTGAATTTGGATGAGCACCAATTTCCTGTTTCCGGTTTGCTGTTTGGGCGATCTGCCGATTGCCCACCAGATGGCGCTCTTGAACCGTTAGAGAGTTGAGAGGAGATCAGCAGTATATCTCAGGTCCCTGGAGGAGAAATATGATTTCGATGACAGATTTTTGAAATATTGATATCAAAGACGAGTTACGGCGTCTTCGGCAGAATGAGCATGGCGGGGAAAGACGATTTCCAGCGTTTTCGGCGATTAAAGTGTTAATATATTATTATTATTATTATAGTAATTGGCTATCATACTGCAATATAAACTGTGTTTTATAGTGAAAAGAGCAGCTTTATTGGTCAAGATTGAAGGCTCTATATTGCAGGAAAAGCCCTTCAGATTCAGGTCCCTTCTGCCACTCCTCTGTCACTTTAGAACTAGCACTCAGGTGTTAATTTTCGGGGGCTGGTGGCTGGGTCTAAACATAAACAAAGGAAGGGTACTTAACTTAAGTGCTTCCCCAGGGAGGGGGTCGGGGACTACTGCCCTCAGACCCCCAAGATAATTTGTATATGGGCAGTCTGACTTGGGGTACTGACCATATATTAGTGTTGCAATGCATAATAAATAAACAGTGAAAAAAGCTAAGAAATGGGATGGGGCTGGGACATTTGGGACGAATAAAAATGTAAGATGAAAATCTCCCCAGCCTGTGGGAGGCAGTGGAGGTGTGAAATCTGGCCCGGTCCAGAACAATAGGAGTCACAAAATCAGTTTGGAGTGGAGTGGTGGAGTAGTGGTAGAGGAGCAGTAGATGCTTGACTATTTTTGGCTTCATCTGTACAGGTGTTCATTACATTTAAAGAAAATCTGCCGTGGAGGGGGTCGTGCCGGACCCCCTCCAAACCACCCCTTGCCTGTCACTTAATAATCTTGCACCCCCACTTATAATAATAATAATTTAGGACCTGCTCAGAGGTCATCAATCGGCACACATGCGATGCATGCATGCAATTCGTATCTGCGATTAACCCATCCCGTCGTCCTTCCCCCCCAAGGGCAGCCGGGAGCAGACAGGCGTCAACATAAGCCGCGCCAGGGGACCAATCCAAGTGCTCCTGTCCGTCTTCGTCAAGGACGCCACAGCGTTAGGGATCTATTGTTGTGCATGTTTTTCCATTGGGTTTATCTTATCGGGGGGGGGAAACCCTTGCGAGCACGGGGAGAACATGCAAACTCCACACAGAAAGGCCTGGGAGATACCCCACCTGGGTAACTGGCATCATGGAAACCTGGTCCCCAAGCGGGAATCAAACCCTGGACCTTCTTGCTGTGAGGCGACAGTGTTAACCACTACACCACCGTGCCGCTATATTTCAACTATAACTAGGCGGCCATGACAACAACTCCAACCTCACCTCCACTCAACTTACCTCTGACTAAAGTGTGTGTGTCTGGGGTGTGTGCACGTGATATGTGGGTGAACTAATGATGCACAGGTGTGTTCTATCCGTACTACTCAGCTACCTAATTGTTTCTACTCCTTCTTTGGCAATAATATCCCCCCTCCTTCACATATCCATGAGGGGGGGGTGATATCTGCCACAACGTGTTTAATCAAAAGTATTTTGTTCATGATAACTTATAACATTTATTCATTTCACATGTATGTAAGATTGATCTGATGGCTGTTAAGCCTTAAGGTCCCCCATAGGGGGACCCTGCTTTTCTTTATCATAAATCGATCAATAGAGACCGTATTAGATCCCCAATTATCATATCATGGGGTATCATTGGAAAGCCACACTCATTGGCTACAACCCTCTGCAAAGATTTTCGAGATCGCCAAATGATTGACGGAGCTAGAGCCCCGGGAGTCGGGGGTGGTAATGTGTACTTTTGCGTACTTTGGGGCACGCCTCACATATCGGCATGTAACTCGAGAACCGCTGAACGGATTTTGTCACCTGAAAGGGCAATCAACAGGCTTTAATTCTATCTATATATTGTATTAAAAGAAATGCACACCCGAGCCACTAGAGGTCGGCAAAGAATCGTCCACATGTGGGCCCTTGGATGTTAAAAGGTCAATGTTTTTAAATATATTTTTTTGTAGCCAAGAGTAAAGACCATAACCCTATCAAAAACAGTAGTCAACGTGTATATTTTCATTTTTACCGATGTTTTATACGATTTATCGGAAATAAAAATGTATCGGAAAATGCTAATTATCGTAAAAACTGCAAGGAAATTACTAAATCCAGATGCAACCCTGCCATTGGAAAGAGGAGCATTTTCCCTATCCATAGATGTATGATATGGCTATAATAAGGTCAAGGTCAAGTTCAAGGTCAAATATGAATTTATAATTAAAATCGATTATCATTAATTACTGTATCTTCAAATCCTTCTGTTTAATCATCTTCCCGCGGTTCATTTGCTTAGATTTTCTGTACACATGATCTCAATAAGGTGGTGAATGAGCTCAATGAGCATTTTCTCCTACCCCCAGTATCAATTTTTGATCAAAGATGCAAAAATCATAAATCATAATTTATATTCTCTTTTTCTTCATTACAATTTACTCAAGCCTAGTAACAGACACAATATTTCTGACACTGGAAATACATACCCCCAGGTCACTAGATGTTCCTAGATACCAAGAACATGCTAATTGACCTTGCAGAAGTGGAGCAATCTTCCATTTACTTAGGCATGTACCTTTAGGCGAAATACGGCTTACAGCTTATCAGGTTAATATCAAAATAAAGGTAATTGAAATTAGCTAGAAGATTGACTCAACAGATGTTTATAGCTGTCTCCTCCTGTCATTTACATTAAAGGATGCTTCCAAAGCCCTCTTAGAAAAACATCAGTTGAAGGACGGCTCATTTCCCCTTTACGATAAGAACAACTATATTGTCCCTGAGGGGGGAAATCACTTACAAAAAAGTATATCTAATATTCTTTGCATATAATTTATGTAATCTAATGACATGAGGTTGTACAGTATTCACTTTCCACTTTCCACAAAAATCCTAACTGCATTTATATAGCACTTTTATTCAAAGCGTTTTACAACGTATGCCTCACATTCACCCATTCACTCACACATTCACCAACCAACGGCGGAGGTAACTATGCAAGGAGCCAACCTGCTTAGCGTGTCTTGCTCACTTGACCACTCTACCTCCTGAGCCACTGTCGCCCAAATTACCATCCTAAGCTATACTGTATAACTGTCGTGGTTTTGAATTTTTGTCTGCTCATTCATCCCATCATTCATTCAGTTAAATTGTTTGTGCATACATGTTCTAATTCCGCTGTTATTTCAGACGCTGCCACTCCCACCTGCCTGCCTTCCCCGCCAGTAGAATCACCTGACCTGCCCCACTCTCCCCACTCACCTGTCACCTGTTCTCCATTCCCTCATTAGCTCCATAGCCAACATACCAGCCCGTTTCCATGTGCTCTCTGCCAGATTGTGCAGTCGTTGTGCCATGTGCCTTAGCTTTCCAGCGCTCTGTTCCTTGCCTGGCAGTATTGAATCTGATCGTGTTTTTGACCTTGCCTGTCGTTTTTGGATTCGTCCTCTGCCCGACCCTTCGTACTTTGTTTGCCTGCTTGGATTATTGTATGAGTGTTTTTTCTAAGTCTGAAGACTTTACTTTTTAGGGCCATCCGAGCGACAGATCTGGATATACTTGGTTTGCTAGATCGAAGCCTTGGTGTCCTCAAGAGACGTCTAGCTGGCCAAAGTTTCAGGCTACGTCACATGTCAGATGAATCTAGTGTTGCCAGGGGTGTCCGATCTAGCACCAAACACAGCTGTTTTTAGAGAGAGGCTACCAGCAGCCCAAAAAGCCAAGATGGTACATGCAAACTATCCAAAGAAGCGATCAACAAAGTAATTTTTTTAACTAATACGACTATATGGCAAGGCGAAATGTATACAAAACCAATTTCCCGAATTCGAATTTGGTAATTTCTTAACCAAAAACCAAAAGGTTTGGCCTTGCCCTCGATGCACGGCCATCCAACGGCATCACATTATTTATTGTATGAGTAATTGTAAATGCAGCTGTCGCCTATAGAGGGCGCATGTTTATTTTTATATTTCATTTTATCTCTTGTGACGTATCACGTCCTGTCTCACGCTCTGACTTGCCGTAGTTTGAGCAGATCTGGCAGAACGCGTCCAGACATGTAGGAGAAGATAGTGCAGCAGATTTATGCACTTTATTTGTCAAAGCTGAAAGACTAAAGTACTAGAGTTTTGAAGATAACCCCTCCCATTGAGCTGCAAGCAGGCCAAAGTGGTTAGTAAAGTTTATTCACACTTTTCGTTTTGTTTTTGTAATTCTATTGACTGAATTGTATGAGTATTGACTGTTATTATTTCCTGCATTGTAGTTCTATGGTGGTGATGAACGTGATTTGCATCAATAAACAGCCATCTGTAATTAAAGAACTTGGAGTCCTCGTCGTGCATCAATGGGCGGCACAGTAGAACACTGGACTGTGAAGTTGAAGACTCCCAAGTGAGAAATTAATCGCGTTGGCTATGAGGACGTCGGGTAGAGGATTGTCTGCAGTCGAAGATGTATCATCATGTCTGGGGAACTTTTGTGCTGGGAAGGAGTTGCAGCAGTGTGCACACGGCCAAACAAGCGAGCTCGTGGAAGAAGACGGCTCGAGGTTGGTGCGGGTACAGGACTCTGCCACTGAACTTTTCCACATATCAGTAAGATTTCACAGCATCCATCTTAAAGAAGCAGCAGACTTTTCCCTACATTGAAGTTGAACTCCATAGGCAAATGCCATTCACCAAGTTGACTGACTACACGTCTCAGGTATTGACTTTTCAGATAGAAGTATTGTTGTAGGCTACAATTGCATTGCAAGTGCGCACATTCTTGAGACTGTATATAAGGTTGTTTACAGTTTAATATTTTTGGCCATTTAAGAATAGGTTGATATTCATTAATGAAGTCTAGCTTTATAAGGTTAATTTAGAAAAGGCCAATCATAAAGGGTATATTCGAACTTGATAGTTTGCATTTTCATAATAGCCTACTAGGCTTACATTTTCATTTCGTTTTTTGAATTTCATATTAGCCTACACATTTTATTAGTTATATCCCAGTATAGTAAGCTACTATAATATAAACCTAGGCCTATGGTTTATTTTTATTTTTCGTGATTTGTATTTCACATTGAAGAAAGGTGTAGATTTGAATTAGCCTACAATGTTCAACTAAATTAAGCATTTTATTTTTGAATACTTAAGACATTTGTTGACACTTTTCATTATTAGGCTTACACATTTCTTAGACTGAATTCATATTAGCCTACCCCTCTATTTACAGTTCATATTTCTTATTCGATAGATATGGTTCATAAATATTTAATGAATACATAATTGATTTATTTACTACACAGTAAACATGTCACAAAGGGGTGAGATAGAGCAAACTGAATCTCAGATTGAGTCCAAAAAGGGACAGGCTCTTGTAGACGATAAGGTGATGGATCTAAAAGTGAACTTCAAAAGGGCATATGAGAGGTGGAAGCACAACATAAATGGACTGAAAATATCCATCAAGTATAAGGTCGACTCTGACCTAATGAAGATAACCCCCTCCCATATAGCCAGAATAAATTCAGCCCAAATTGAGGTTGATGGTATTTATCTAAAAATGAGAGACACTTTACATCCCGATCATCTAGACTCAGAAACCTATAGAAGGAATGATACATGCCACTCGCTCACCAGGACTGCTAATACAAAGGCTCAGCAGTTCATCAACAACAAGAGGAAAACCAGGACTGCTAATAAAAGGGCTCAGCAGTTCCTCAACAATGGTGGTTCTGAAATCTCAGTGTCACACAACGCAAGACAAGCTGCAGCGGAAGCAGCCGCAACTACAGAGGTACTAAAAATAATGAAAGACCAGAATGAGCAAGAAGGAGAAATCCGAAGACTGGAGCAGGAAGATGAAAGGCTGTCGGCTGAAAACGACGCAGAGAACGCCAAGAATGACGCAGAGAACGCCAAGAAAAGAGTTCTATTCATCATGGAAAGTGCTGATAGAAGAACAAAGCTAAATGAGAAAAAGAGAGAAGTGGAACGGTTAGAGGAACTCAAGAAACTCAACGCAGCTAAGGCAAAGCTAAAGGTTTACACTGAAAGCGTTCATAATGATGATGAAGAAGATCATCTGTGGTTACCCCTTCTACACTATCCTTCAGCACATTCGCTAGCTCTTGTAGTAGATTTCAGTCAAACTAACTATTGTACTGTACACCTTGGGTCTCAGAATGGCACAACACCGACAGGTAAAATGCATTCACAATTTCTCCTGGCTTCTCTGCCTCTATCCATTTTCATTCAACAAAACAAACGAGACGTATCTGTGGTTTGAAACAGCTGCGTGGACTCAAGGCTCTTAACCAGAGTGATTGAGACAGGCAGCTGCTGATCAAATGAAGAGATAGTCTCGTTTGGACTTCCTGGGAAAGTAATAAACTGGGTGATTTTACACCCTAGTGCTCTAGGCAAATGGTCCAATTAAAATAAGAAGACAAAGGAACTGCCTTGAGAGACGCCAGACAGTCTCTTCTATACAAAGGAGCAGTTGATCAAAGGATTTGGACTTAGAATCCACATCGTGACGTAATTTGGTGCAAAACGTCACGATAAGGAGTTAGCCAATGAGAGCTGAGAATAAGTGTCCTCCAATAGGAACACTCGAGGAGAGTTTGGAAAACGCCCGCTTGCCGTAAAATTAGAGGCGGAGCCTAAATAAGATATAACCAAAACTCCTCGCCAGGAGAGACAGAACCAACCCGAAAAACCCAGGAAGGAACAAGAAACGAACACACACCCTTTTTCTCCACTAGAGACCCAGCAAGGAGAAGAAATCGACGCAGCAGAATCGAAGAACGAGACGAGACATGTTTTTAGACAGAGCTTTTTATTGAGAATTTTAGTCTGAATTTCTGCAAACGTCCGGCATATTGGATGCGTCTTGCAGGTTCATTGCACAATATTTCTTTTTGTAACATCTGATTTGAAATCCATTTTCATTAAAAACGGGTTCTTTTCAAAACTGCTCAGATCTCGCTTCATTTCAAACGGCAGCGCCGTATTTTTCTCTCTGGGTACGCAGAAAGCAATAACCAGGTCTGAAAAACACTGGTTATCTGCATTTAGCAAAGAGTGGATCCCAAGAGCTTGTAAAAAGGTTTAAATCACAACGCAGAAAGAAGTAGTAAATAGGGAATTTAAGCTGGGAATCCACTTCATTGTGGTGCCGTGACAAAGAATCGACGCGCTCGTTTTTTTTTCATCACAACAAAGAAAAGTTATTTTTTTTTTTTTTTTTTTTTCTCCTCTCTTCGCTTTCTTCACGAACGGTCAAACGGGGAATCAACTGATCAATCGATCCGTCTTCAAGTGGCTAGGAGTCGCTAAGAGGTGAGTGTGATGATAAAAATGGGGGCTCTATTCGAACCAACGGGGGGTTGCTAAAAATATGACTGTAATTAGATATTAAATGGAATGTTCTGACCAAAGGATGGCGGCTCTAGGCTGTGTGTGTGTTATAGGTCCTGTAAGCAGGATTTTAACCACACTGTGCGTCGTATACCTTACAGTAATGGTTTTAAGCACAATCTTGCGTAGTACGTTCTACAGTAGAATTTTAGCACAATAAACGGGACGCCGCTGGAGGTCGGAACATTAAAAAAAGGTATGGAAGTATTTAGAGACAATGTCTAGGTTTGTGCTCAAGGTTAAGCAAGGTAAACATGTGCGTTGTACGCCTTACAGTATTGGCTTTAGCACATGTGCGTAGTATTTTCTACAGTAGAGATGGAGCACAAATAGAGTCTAGTTTAACCTTGGGCACCGCCGGGCGTGTTCAATTTAAACGGCGATAGGCTGTAACATAGGAATAGTACTTAAAGAGGACTCGTGTGTTGCAACGATAGGCTGTAGCATTAGAATAGTACTTAAAGAGGACTCGTATGTTGCAACGATAGGCTGTAACATTAGAATAGTACTTAAAGAAGACTCGTATGTTGCAAGCTATGGTTAAACATTTGTTGGTGTATGATGTTTGTGTATGAGTGAAAGGACTTATGGTTATGTTGAACATGTGTGATGTATATGGATTAAATCTGTAAATTGGCACTTAAAATATGACTGAGAACGGTTTTTAGTGTTGAACCTGGTGCACGCAATATCCACTGCGCCACTCAACTATGCGTGGAGGGGAAGCGCGTTCTCGTCAAAGCTCGTACGTATCATAGCGCGCGGCTAGGTTAAAGCTACATGCTACAAAAGCTCATCGTGGCTCGCTTTATTGCAGTATAACTGTATTATCTTTGATAAGGAATGGGCTAATGTTTACAATGGTATTGGCTGAAAGCTTGAACGGATGTAGGAATGAATGATGAGTGAGTGGGCCGCTTTAGAGAGGTTAGGAATGAATGGGAGGAACGGATGTATTTGTAAACATATGAAAAATCCCGCGACGAAGCCTCGCGTTGTGCTAGTCTGGAGACCAACGGGATCTCGGTATTGCGGACGTGACGTAATTTCGGTGGTCTGGTCTAGCAGGAAGCCGGCCTGCGAGACGAACTACAATTCGGTGCAGGGGATTCTGGGGATTGGGGTTAGAATTGAGTGGGCACGTGGGCTGGCGTTGAGGGGGAGTAGTTGCGTGATGACGCACGTATTGTTGGAAAGGTTGGGGGCGCCTCCTGCAGGATGTTGGGGGGTACTGTGGTGCAATAAGCGTGATGTGCGGAAATGGGCAGCAGGGGGCGATGTTGTCTTAGGATTAGTTATAGCCTATTTGTGTACACAGTCCCTCTGGGGTAAATGTGCGGGGTGCTTTCAAATCCTCTCGCCGTGATGGGCTCCCTCAAGGTCCCCTCTCTCTCTCTCCCCTTCTCTCTCTCTCTCTCTCTCTCTCTCTCTCTCTCTCTCTCTCTCTCTTCTCTTTCTCTTTCTCTCTCTCTCTCTCTCTTCTCTCTCTCTCTCTCTCTCTCTCTCTCACTCTCTCTCTTTTTCTCTCTCTCTCTCTTTCTCTCTCTCTCTCTCTTTCTCCCACACGTGCCATTCTCTTTCTTCCCCCCCCTCCCTTTCCCCCTCCTCTTCCTCTTCCTCCCTCTTTTCTCTAGCCCCTCCTCTCTCTAGCCCCTCCTCTTGCCCCTCCTGTTCCTTTCCTCTCTCTAGCCCCTCCTCTTGCCCCTCCTCTTCCTTTCCTCTCTCTAGCCCCTCCTCTTGCCCCTCCTCTTCCTTTCCTCTCTCTAGCTCCTCCTCTTGCCCCTCCTCTTCCTTTCCTCTCTCTAGCCCCTCCTCTTGCCCCTCCTCTTCCTTTCCTCTCTCTAGCCCCTCCTCTTGCCCCTCCTCTTCCTTTCCTCTCTCTAGCCCCTCCTCTTGCCCCTCCTCTTCCTTTCCTCTCTCTAGCCCCTCCTCTTGCCCCTCCTCTTCCTTTCCTCTCTCTAGCCCCTCCTCTTGCCCCTCCTCTTCCTTTCCTCTCTCTAGCCCCTCCTCTTGCCCCTCCTCTTCCTTTCCTCTCTCTAGCCCCTCCTCTTGCCCCTCCTCTTCCTTTCCTCTCTCTAGCCCCTCCTCTTGCCCCTCCTCTTCCTTTCTCCTCTCCCCTCCCCTTCCTCTCCTCCCCTTCCTCTCCTCCTCTCTCCTCTCTCCTCTCCTTCCTCTCCTCCTCTCTCCTCTCTCCTCTCCTTCCTCTCCTCTCTCCTTTCCTTCCTCTCCTCCCCTTCCTCCCCTTCCTCTCCTCCTCTCTCCTCTCCTCTCTTCCTCCTCCTCTCTCCTTTCTCCTTTCCTTCCTCTCCTCCCCTTCCTCCCCTTCCTCTCCTCCTCTCTCCTCTCTCCTCTCCTTCCTCTCCTCCTCTCTCCTCTCCTTCCTCTCCTCTCTCCTCGTCTTCCTCTCTCTCTCCCTCTTTTCTCTTTTTCTAGCTTTCTTGCTGTTCTCTCTCTCTCCCTCCTTCTCCATAGGAGACGTTTGGGCAGTGCAGAATATGGTAAATGTGTTGATTTTCCTTTGAAACCCCCCCCCCCCCCCCACTTCCCTGATGTTCCTTTGAACCCCCCCCCCCCTTCTCTTGATTTTCCTTTGAACCCCCCCCCCCCCCCCCCCACTTTCCTGATGATCCTTCAAACCCCCCCTCCTTTTCTCTTGCTCCCTCCTCTCTCCCGTTCTCCCCCCCCCCCCCCCGCTCCATCCTTTGCCCCACTTGCTGTGCCTCTCTCCACCCCCCCCCCTCTTCCGTCTGTAGACCGACATGGGGTTACATGTTTTCCCTCTGGCCTGGTTCTCTCTTGGCCGGTGGGCGGCTACGTTGCGGCCTTTTCTATATGTCCTGGTGTTGTGTTTAGGTTGGGGTCTTCATGTCAGTAGACTGAGGGTATGTTCGGTTATAAAGTTGTGTTGTTGTTTGTGGGGATTGCAGGACATATTAGGATATGCGCCGGTGACGGAGGGAGGAAGAGGAGGACGGAACAGACAAACATGGTTCCTGGTTTGAGTGACAGTAGTAGGCGGGGGCTTCGGGGGTGTGCCGTGGCAATGATTTGGTTATGTGTGTTGATCGGTACTATAATGTATGATCCATATCTGCGACCTGAACAGCCAGAGGTGGTGGTAGTGGGTAGGAGGTCGCAGCCAGACCATCACGGTAATCTGTTTTTGGGGATGGCGAGGACTGTGGCTAAGGTAGCCAATAGGTCGGATTGTTATGTGTGTGGCTTAGCCCCGCTAGCAGGCGACGCAGGTCTTCCCTTGATTGCACACCCCTTAACGAAGTGTCATGCCAATGTGTTGAGGGACGAGCCTCTGCTCGGCCTATGCGACGGGGTGGGTCATGATAGGATGTTGAGGTATTTGGGCCGGGAACAGGGGTCGAATAAGGCAGTGGGTTATGGGGGTCTTAAGGACACTAGCCCCATTCCTGTGGCGTTTAGGGCGGCTGGGTTTGAGATGTGCGTAGAGGGGAAGTCAGGTGGTAGGGACGTGGGATATTTGGACGGCTGCAAGGGTGAAAGTGGAATATGGGGTAAGAATTCGGAGGCGCCGGCCCCTAGGGGGGCGTTTTGGATTTGTGGTGAGTATGCGTACGCAGCGTTGCCTATTAAGTGGAGGGGTAGGTGTGTGTTGGGGTATTTGGTGCCAGCTATGAGGGTGTCAGATGTTTTGCCGACGATTCCCAAGTCAAGGAGGAAGAGGTTTCAGGATGCGGACCACTTTTTCAGGGTGGCGTTTCCCTGGTGGGGGACGTATGCAAACATGGGTGAACTAGACCATCTAGCTCGCGTGTTTGAGGATATGACGGCTACGACCGCGAGAGGTATGGCCCTGGAGGCTCAAGAGTTACGGTCCTTAAGACTGATGGAGCTGCAGTCAAGGACGGGTTTGGACTTCCTGTTGGCGAGTTCAGGAGGCACGTGTGCATTGATTGGTCAGGAATGCTGCACATTTATCCCCGAAAATGACATAGGCGGCATACAGGAGGTTATAGAGCATTTGAAGAATATTACTAGGGAGATGCAGCCCACGCAGGAGGACTCGTGGGAGGGCTGGGGCCAAAGTTGGTTAGGTTACATAGGATGGACAATTGCTAAGTATTTGCTGTGTGCTGTGGTGATGTTTGCGGTTATAGTAGTTTGTGTGAATGTTATCAGGGTGTGTGTGACGTACGTGTTCAAGACTCTCGGCGCGGCTGGTTCTGCGTCTGGGGACCCACACCGCTCGGTTGCACCTGCGTATGCGATGATGGTGATGAAGGATGGCGCGGAGGGTGGCAGGGTAGGTGTGGGCGTTCCGACAAAGCCGTGGTGCCCGGCGTCCGCGCTGGCGACTATTCTCTGATCTGGGTGGTGGACATTCAGGGTTGGGGAGTGGGAGGGCCGGGGCGTGCGTGTGGGTGTGAGGCGGGGGACGTTCCTGGACGACCGTGCGTTGCAATTGACGGGATAGGATTGTGTGTACAATTGTGTTTTTTTTCCCCATAGTAGGTACGTTTGGAGTGGCTGTGTGATGTGGGGCGGTGTACCCGGGGTTCGGTGTTGGGTCTGGTCGGCTATGCATGGCCGTCCGGCAGGGCACTGGACTCTGGGGATACTGGCCTGAAGCACGGGAGAGGTTGCCGGGATGCTGTCTGCTGTGTACCTGTGGTGAGGTGGGTTTAGGCCACTGTGGAGGGGCTGTCAAGGTCTCTTCAGTAAACAGGGTCGACACCTCACGGCGTGCATGGCGCGGCGTCTGTGGCATTCTTTAGATTACCTCTGGGGGACACGTGTCTGGGTGACAGGTGTCCCCTGGGGGGTGTGGTACTGAATAATGAAAAAGAATGTGAAAAAATTAATGCAACTATATTAATCATGATGTTTTTGTTTTCCGAGGGGTATCAGAATTGGAGCAGAACCAAGCGGAAGTAAAGGAGAGCGGAAATTCGAAACATAGGAACCCAGTGTGTTGACAGAGATCGAACGAGAAGAAAAACAGGGAGTAGAAACGGGTGGTATCACACACATGTATCAATTACAATTGTCTCATGTTTAAGAGTGTATGAGGAAAGTAAAAAAGATACTCGTACAGTGAATGAAAGGAACCTCTCAGGAATTTGATTAAAAAGACAGAGTAAAGTACAAGTCCGGTTGATAAATTAACAAGAACTGTTGTCATTGTGTGCTCTGATCTACAGCAGTTCGATTGGACACGCGGAACACCACAAATCAGGTAAGAATAGTAATTTCAACTGAACAAGGGACAGGAGAGAATAGGAAGGGCCCACAGTGCCACTATTGGCTGTCCGAGTAGGAGATAGTCACAAAAGCATAGACACCTACACTTAGATAGGGATTACACAAGCTATTGTTCTGCCTGTTGCCATTGTTACGAGATAAAAGAGACAAGAGAAAAATGGGGCGAAAACGAGACAATCTAAACGCATATAAAAAGATAAAAGACAAAACCGACGCAGGTAAGTCGACCGTAATTGGGTGGATGGAAGAAAGTCCAGTACAAATTATTGCAAATGAACACGACACGACAAGAGGTAACAAATATTATTTGAGAAAAGCAAGTTATGTATCGGGAAGATGGAATGATAGATGGAAGGATGGGAAACGTTGGCCAGTCGATGGTTCTTTTGATTTGGAGTTAATAGCTAAAATAGGAACACTAATTGAGGCATACACCTATCAGGGTGACGAGGAGGAAAGAGCAAAGAAAAGGTTGCAAGAGACAACCTTTTTAAAAGCTTATAGACGGGAAGGTGAGAAAAGGGAAAATGAAAGGAAGGCCGTTGCAAATGGCAATGATGCAGACAAACCAGTAGAGGGGGTAGTCCAGGTCACCAGAACTCCCCAGGCCCCTGAGACGACACCTGTCACCGCCCAAAGTGCGGTGCAGTTAGCCTCACCCAACCCAGCCTCCTATCTTATGGTCCAACAGGAAAGAATTGAGGGAGCTTTAGCACCCCCGCCATATGCCAGTGAGAAGGGGGAGCCGATATATCCCATCCTACCTTTATTAGAGATGATAAGCCCTTACCAGTTGACAGATGATCTGGGGAACCTAGAGAAGGGACAAGCAAAGACATCTATTCAGCTGACAGCTAGGCAACCAGATAGGTCAGACTGGAATAGGTCAGACAGAGGGGGTGTGGACGCCTCATGGCAACCAGATAGGTCAGACTGGAATAGGTCAGACAGAGAGGGTGTGGACGCCTCACGGCGACCAGACAGGTCAGCCCAGACTGGGTCAGGCAGAGAATATGTAACCACCCCACGACCAAGGGATAGGATAGAAGAGCAGACAGAGCGAACAAGAGTGATACAAGCAGCTGAGAGAAAGAATAAGGAAGGCTATGAGGCAATGTTAAAAGAGAAAGAGTGGGAAAAGAAAGAGTGAGAAAGGGTGAAGAAGGCCCACGGTCAGCCTCAGAGAGAGTGTAACCCCCAGAGAGACTACCAGAGAGAGCCTGTCCACCAGCTGGAGCACCCCCAAAGCTCCCCAGCTCATACGCCCCGTACTATATATCGAGACCTCATTCCCCCCCAGCATTTTACCTCCCCCCAACCCCAGGGCCACAAGGGGGTAGCACCTGACAGTCACAAGATTGATCTCACAATACCACCACATGTGACTATGGTTGGAGTAGGAGAGGATCTGGAGACTATCGACATCGTACTTGGGGTACAGATAGGACGGATAAAAGATGATCTGACGGAGATAGAGCGGGGGCTCATGGACTTGGACCAAGATCAAACGGTCCTAGCAGGACAAAGACCCGACCCTGAGGCCATGCAAGCGGAGGGGGAGGAATATCAGACGTTCATGAGGACGCGGGCTGGCATTGAGGGGAAGCAAAAGGACCTGGAAGACAAGAAAGGAGAGAAGCAAGAGGCCCTTTTGCGGTTCCAAGAGCGTGTAATAGAGAGAAGACAGACAAGAGCCCAGACGAGAAACATGCAAGCCCCTATCCGCATGGCTCCTATAATAATAAGAGGACAGGACCTGGAATATCACCCCCTGAAGGTGTCGGACATGACACAGGTGACTGAGAGATTGCCGCCCCTCGAGAATGGGGCCAATCCTTGGATTGCCAAACTGGAGGAGGTAATGGTTGGCACGGAAATGGCAATGGGGGATGTCAAGAAGATATTGACAACCATGATGGGAAAAGACTCCATGGAAAGGATACTGGAGGCGGCTCGCCTGCAAGGCCATGTGGGGACTGGAGCGCATGATGCGGACCTGTTCCTAGCGTACAGGGGAGTAACGTGGGCGGCCCTACGAGAAGCCTATCCAATGAGACTGCACGCAGACCAAATTCCGATTGGTACTTTGGAGACATCAGGGCACCCCAGGCAATACGTACAAAAAGCCTACTCCACGTGGAAGAACACAACTGGTCGGGAGGCGGGACTTGACCCTATGCATGAAGCCCAGTTGAGAACCAAGATTGAGAGCGGCCTCCCCATAGAGGTAAGACAGAAATTGGCCGAGGTGGTGTCATTGTCAAAGATGGCGCTGGAATTATATATAGATCAAATAGAGCATTACGTTGAACTGTATCGGAAGAAAGAGCAAAGAGCAAAGGAAAAGGATGCAGAGCAACAACGTAAGATCATGTACCAACAGCCAACCGAGGCAGTAAAGGTAGTGGAATACCTTCAAGCCTTAGTCCAGGCGGCCCCACGACCAAGAGATGGGACAGGATATGAAGGGGAACCACAGGGACAGAGACGGGCTCAAGTGGGAACACAAGAGGGTTATGCGCCGGACCAACAACAGAGGCCGAGAGAGTGGCAACCACGGCCGAAAGGAGGAGGCAGACCCCGGAATCCGAATGGATTCCAGCCACGGGTGGTGGTGTGTTGGACGTGTGGGGTGACTGGTCATATCTCACGGAACTGTAGACAGGCTTGTCAACCCGGAGAGGGAGACCAGGAAAGAACTTGGCAAGGCCAAGGTCAACCCCGAGTCCAAGACCGAAATGAGAACATTGGCCCGGTAAATCCAGCAAGAGGGCCAAATGAATCATCACTATGAAGAGGCCCAGAGAGTCCAATGGGGAGGTGTCAGCTGTCAGTGTCGTCTTTAAGGGAGGAGCCTATTGTGTGCGTAACGGTGAATGACAAATCTGTCGAGATGATGGCAGACACCGGCGCGGCTTACACGGTAGTACAACCCCAAGACGCGACGCACCTAACCTTGTCCGGTCGATATGTACGGACAATTGGATTTGAGGGAATAAACCAGCTGACGGCTGTTACCGAACCTGTGACTCTGAGATATCAAGGCAGGGAAGCGACTCTCCCTGTGCTGGTCTCGGAGAGCACACCTATTAACTTGCTCGGCCGAGATGGGCTGGGGTTACTGGGGATGGACATTAAATGTACTGCGGAGGGTTGCGTGATAGCCGAACGAGAAGACCAGTACTATCAGATGGTACAACGAATTGACAGTCAACCACCAGAGATCTATTGTCTAGGGGGATTGGACCAAGAGCTACTTGGCCCCGCCTTACAATGGGAGAAATTTATCACTGCCAATATGCCTGAAGCAAGGGATCCAAAGACCCCCTATCACTGCACTCTGCAGTATCATAGAGATGCAGACTCGTCACAGACTAAGGAGTGGCTGAGGGTGCAACCTGACAAAGTACAGCTGAATGCTACCAATATCATATTGGGGCCACAGGGAGCAGCGTTACGTATTGCACGGAGTGACTATCTGAGTAAAGAGCACGGCATAATGGATAGTGTTCCCCATGTGACTTTGAAGGTAATCAGCTCATGTGATCAACAACACATAGGCGAAATGATGAAAAAAGCTGAAGGGATAGAATTTGAACAGATGAAAGAAAACAAACGGATCTGGATAAGCCCTGATAGAAGGTTTATTAAGATCATGGTTCAAGGCACAGGGATGGGTCATCCCCAAACTGTGCAATTATCCCAAGAGACACTGGGAGAACTCCCTAATGCATCAAGCCTCCAAGAGGACATGATGGAGGCGGTGCCTGAGACGCTGTGGGCAAAGAACAGCACTGACATTGGACTAATCAAGTCCGCTCAACCTGTGAAGGTGGAGCTTAGACCTGGGGCCACCCTGCCTTGGAAGAAACAGTATCCATTGAAGGAGAAAGCAGTGGCTGGAATCGAGCCACAAATTAAAGGACTTTTAGCTGCAGGAGTCTTACGGAAAACAACTGATCCCCGGAGCAACACGCCGTTGCTACCCGTGGAGAAGCCGGATACCTCTTACCGGCTGGTGCACGATCTAAGAGCGATCAACGAGGTGTTACTTGACTATCCGTCCGATGTCCCCGACCCCCATGTGCTATTGACATTTATCCCGTCGAAAGCCGAGTACTATACAGTTATAGATTTGTGTAGTGCATATTTTAGTGTGCCCTTGAGCGAGGAGTGCCAGCATTTTTTTGGGTTTACTTATAAGGATGAATATTATGAGTATACTAGGATCCCGCAGGGACTAAAACATTCGCCACACATATTCAACAAAATCCTAAGGGAGGATTTAGAGGGGTTGGATAAAGTCATGACCTCTAGGGTCATTCAGTACATGGATGATCTGATACTGTGCGCGGACGATCAGGAAACATGTCATCGCGATTCCGTGATACTGTTGCAACTGTTGGCGAAAAACGGCCATAAAGTGTCGTTGAAAAAGTTGCAATATTGTAAACCTAAAGTGGTCTATTTGGGACAAACAATTTCACAGGGCCATCGGGCTATTTCAGAAGAACATTTGGTGGCCATAAGGACGGCACCCAAGCCTGTGACGGTACGACAGCTAATGGGATTTCTGGGTATAATGGGGTACAGCTCTCCGTGGGTCGAGAACTATACGGAAATAGTGAAACCATTGAGAGAGATGCTGAAAGAAACGGGCGTTGATAAACTGAGCAGTAAAGTGGTATGGACCGAAGAGGGCTCACGGGCATTCGAAACAATCAAGTCCCGACTGTTAGAGGCGCCGGCCTTGGCGTTGCCTAACTATACCAAGAAATTCATACTATACGTCTCTTCTTCACCAGATCAGAAGCAGGCGTGTGCGGTGTTGGCCCAGGACACAGGGGTGGGGGCGCGACCACAGCCGATGGCGTACTACTCGATTGCCTACTCGGAAGTAGAGATGGGGATGGCTCCATGCTACCGAGAAATGGCTGGAGTGTATACGATGTACGAAAAAGCCGCAAGTATTACGATGGGATATCCAGTGGATATCATGGTGAGGCATGACTTGAAGAGTCTGTTGGAGTCCGGTAAATATGCACTGACGATGCCTCGCATTAAACACTACTACAGACTTTTGGAACAGGAAGATGTGACGCTGGTCAGGTGTTCCATAACGAACCCGGCAGCTGACATCCCTACGCCTGAAGATGGAGAGCCCCACGACTGTTTAGTCGAAGTCGAGAGGTACTCTAAACTCAGAGCAGACTTGCAGGCATTTCCATTTGACAGTCCAGATCTGGAGTTATGGACTGACGGCTCTTGTTATCGTGTTGGCGAGGGACTAAAAGCAGGTTACTCCGTGGTAAGGTCACAGGGCGAAGGATTTGTGGTAGAAAAAGCCGAAGCATTATCACAACCTTGTTCAGCCCAGTTAGCAGAATTGGTCGCACTGACGGAAGCATGTAACATGGCAGAGGGCAGAACTGTAAATATTGTAACCGACTCCGCCTATGCACATGGTACCGCCTTCTTGTTTGGCACAGTGTGGAAAGGGAGAGGATTCAAGAAAGCCGATGGAAGCGCCATAAAACATTGTAGTCAGATTAAACGTTTGTTAGAAGCAATTATGAAACCAAAGCAGGTTGCGATAATCAAGTGTGCTGCTCATCAGTCAGACGAGTCCAAGATGTCTCGAGGGAACAGAAGAGCGGACGAAGCTGCCAAGGAAGTGACAGGTGCTGACAGAACAGGCAAGGTATTGGTTATCACACACGGAGTTGAGTTAGAGGACAAGATAACCTACAAAGATGTTTTGACTTTCCAGGAGGAGGCTAGTCAGGTGGAACGGAACCTCTGGATAACCAGGGGAGCTAGTCAGGATGATTCAGGTTTGTGGCGCGACGCCGGTGGATTTGTGGTGGCTCCTGCTGGCCTGGTCGGACTGCTGATCCACACGGCGCACGACTTTTGCCATGCGCATAAAGGAGAGGTAAGGAGAAAAATCAGAGAATATGGCTTTTGGGCGCCAGATTTGGTCAGTCAAATTGATCATGTGTTACAGAGGTGTGTAATATGTTTGAAAAACAATATACGTAAGGGGATTAGTGTGTCACCAGGACATATCCCCACGCCCAATGGCCCAATGCGAGACCTTGTAATTGATTACATTGACATGATTAAGCCCATTAATCAGAAGAGATATATTCTTGTCGTTGTCTGTCGTTTTTCAAGGTGGGTGGAGGCGTGCGCCACCCGGCACAAGGATGCAGCATCTGTGGCTAAGTTCCTGTGCCAAGAGGTAATTCCCCGTTTTGGTTTAATGGACAGAATCTCGTCGGACAATGGAAAAGAGTTCGTCGACAAAACTGTACGTTTAATACTCCAACACTTAGGCATAAAACAGCGATTGGGGGCCGTTTATCATCCGCAGAGCCAGGGGTTGGTGGAACGCATGAACGGGACACTAAAAAACAAATTGGTAAAGATCTGTCAACACACAGGCTTGAATTGGCTAAACGCTCTTCCTTTAGCTTTGATGGCTTGTCGTTCGTGCGAAATTCGCGGTCTGCGTTTGACACCGCACGAAATGATGCTAGGTCGCTGCATGGTAGTACCAGGTTTGCGCGCGACAGGCAAAGGTCCGAGTTTGGACATCCTGGACAACGACATGCGTGAGTACGTAAAATACATGTCAAAGATACACAAAAGTATTCTGGTTCATGTCTCCAGTAGACAGGAGCATGAAACCGGGGAGGAGGTGAATAGGCAGACTACACCTCAAATCATACCAGGCGACTACGTTTATGTCAAAGTATTTAGACGCAAGTGGTTTGGCGCGAGACGAGAAGGGCCATACAAAGTCGTTCGAGCCACCGAGAGGGCTTTACAAGTTGAAGGATCGCCTATGTGGTTTCACGTTACTCATTGTGTAAAAGCAACCAATACGGACCAAGAATGGGAACCTGAACCACAAGACCTTGACGGTAAAACCGGGGCGTCGCAACCGTTACACGAAGGCGAAGTGAAGGCGGCGCTAACCCCAAACGATGGGGAAGACCCGGATGATTATGGCGAGCCAGACCGAGGGGGCCACGATTGGCCACCAGTAGAAGATGAAGGTTTTTTACAGGAACCAGACAGAGGAGAGGATTATGAATTGGAACATAATAATTTCTCCTCTGTGGACTTGGAGAAGGTACCAGAAGAGCCAGAGGAACCAGTGCTTAGCACAAGCCCGGAACAAGATACTCGACCACAACGAGTCATCAAGAAGCCTAAACGGTATACATAGGCAAAGGAAGGGATAGTGTAACTGATAGGCCTTGGAGAGGGCGTGTACATATTAATTTTTGATTTTTCATTAGCTAAGCTCTCTCCTTTTTTAGAAATGTTTAGGTAGTAAATGAAATGTAAGGTCTTTTCTTTCAGAGTGAATTGCACAAAACAGACACATTTGGATAAAAAAACACATAAAGTATAGTCTAAACCTGGTAAATGGTACGATCATCTTTTTGTATAAAGGGACGGACCTAGACTGAAGTGAAATTGATATAACTGATAACATTGTATATAACCTGCAAAATGAGTGGAAATTGTTAAACGGTGTGAGTGAATAGAGAACTGTGTAAATAAAGATGGGTCCATAGTCGGTCAGTGGAGGAGGGAGTAATGTGGGTGTTGAAAGCAAATGATACTAACAAATATGGAAAATGAGTCAGAAGGATTCTGGAAAGGTTTGGCTCTGAGGTAATTAGGTTAAACAGTAAGGTTAAGGTAATTGTAAACAGTTTGTTTGAGAAAATACTAACATGTATCTTGGGGATAATTAATCCCCAAACCGGGGAAACTGTAGTAGATTTCAGTCAAACTAACTATTGTACTGTACACCTTGGGTCTCAGAATGGCACAACACCGACAGGTAAAATGCATTCACAATTTCTCCTGGCTTCTCTGCCTCTATCCATTTTCATTCAACAAAACAAACGAGACGTATCTGTGGTTTGAAACAGCTGCGTGGACTCAAGGCTCTTAACCAGAGTGATTGAGACAGGCAGCTGCTGATCAAATGAAGAGATAGTCTCGTTTGGACTTCCTGGGAAAGTAATAAACTGGGTGATTTTACACCCTAGTGCTCTAGGCAAATGGTCCAATTAAAATAAGAAGACAAAGGAACTGCCTTGAGAGACGCCAGACAGTCTCTTCTATACAAAGGAGCAGTTGATCAAAGGATTTGGACTTAGAATCCACATCGTGACGTAATTTGGTGCAAAACGTCACGATAAGGAGTTAGCCAATGAGAGCTGAGAATAAGTGTCCTCCAATAGGAACACTCGAGGAGAGTTTGGAAAACGCCCGCTTGCCGTAAAATTAGAGGCGGAGCCTAAATAAGATATAACCAAAACTCCTCGCCAGGAGAGACAGAACCAACCCGAAAAACCCAGGAAGGAACAAGAAACGAACACACACCCTTTTTCTCCACTAGAGACCCAGCAAGGAGAAGAAATCGACGCAGCAGAATCGAAGAACGAGACGAGACATGTTTTTAGACAGAGCTTTTTTATTGAGAATTTTAGTCTGAATTTCTGCAAACGTCCGGCATATTGGATGCGTCTTGCAGGTTCATTGCACAATATTTCTTTTTGTAACATCTGATTTGAAATCCATTTTCATTAAAAACGGGTTCTTTTCAAAACTGCTCAGATCTCGCTTCATTTCAAACGGCAGCGCCGTATTTTTCTCTCTGGGTACGCAGAAAGCAATAACCAGGTCTGAAAAACACTGGTTATCTGCATTTAGCAAAGAGTGGATCCCAAGAGCTTGTAAAAAGGTTTAAATCACAACGCAGAAAGAAGTAGTAAATAGGAAATTTAAGCTGGGAATCCACTTCACTCTCACCCCACAAGAAGAACTGCGTCCTCTTGCGCCTCCAGTGTATCAACCCAACCCCAATCCGGTAGTCTCTAGACCTCAGGAGAGTGTAGACTCAGAGCCTGGGGTAAAGACAGTCTCTAGACCTCAGGGGAGTGTAGACTCAGAGCTTGGGGTAAAGATAGTCTCTAGACCTCAGGGGAGTGTAGACTCAGAGCCTGGGGTAAAGACAGTCTCTAGACCTAAGGAGAGTGTAGACTCAGAGCCTGGGGTAAAGACAGTCTCTAGACCTCAGGGGAGTGTAGACTCAGAGCCTGGGGTAAAGACAGTCTCTAGACCTCAGGGGAGTGTAGACTCAGAGCTTGGGGTAAAGACAGTCTCTAGACCTCAGGGGAGTGTAGACTCAGAGCTTGGGGTAAAGACAGTCTCTAGACCTCAGGGGAGTGTAGACTCAGAGCCTGGGGTAAAGACAGTCTCTAGACCTCAGGGGAGTGTAGACTCAGAGCTTGGGGTAAAGACAGTCTCTAGACCTCAGGGGAGTGTAGACTCTGAGCTTGGGGTAAAGACAGTCTCTAGACCTCAGGGGAGTGTAGACTCAGAGCCTGGGGTGGAGAGTGAGCGAGAGGAACAGGAAGAGCCTGTCATTCTGACTGGACATGAGCCATGCACTGCTACAGCAAAAGGTGTGAAGAATCAAGATGAGAATGAACCAGGAGAGAGCCCGTCTCAACAAGGAGAGAGCCCGTCTCAACAAGGAGAGAGCCCTTCTCAACAAGGAGAGAGCCCGTCTCAACGAGAGAGCCCTTCTCAACAAGGAGAGAGCCCTTCTCAACAAGGAGAGAGCCCGTCTCAACAAGGAGAGAGCCCGTCTCAACAAGGAGAGAGCCCGTCTCAACAAGGAGAGAGCCCTTCTCAACAAGGAGAGATACCTTCTCAACAAGGAGAGAGCCCTTCTCAACAAGGAGAGAGACCTTCTCAACAAGGAGAGAGCCCGTCTCAACAAGGAGAGAGCCCTTCTCAACAAGGAGAGAGCCCTTCTCAACAAGGAGAGAGCCCGTCTCAACAAGGAGAGAGCCCGTCTCAACAAGGAGAGAGCCCGTCCCAACAAGGAGAGAGCCCAACAAGGAGAGAGCCCTTCTCAACAAGGAGAGAGACCTTCTCAACAAGGAGAGAGACCTCAACAAGGAGAGACCTCATCAACAAGGAGAGAGACCTTCTCAACAAGGAGAGAGCCCTTCTCAACAAGGAGAGAGACCTCATCAACAAGGAGAGAGACATTCTCACCAACAAGGAGAGAAAACAAAACCAGGAGAGTTTGTGAAAGAAGACTTCTATCTTCAGAAAATATGGAAGAGAGTTCAGTTCCTGTCAAATGAGTTCTGGACTAGGTGGAGAAAGGAGTACCTGCTTAATCTGCAACACAGAAGAAAATGGACCAAGGACAGGAGAAATACCAGCAAGATGAGAACTTGCCAAGAAATCAGTGGAAGTTAGCTGCTGACAATAGGGTCAGAAGAGTTAAGCTGTTAGTCAGTGACACAACACTAGACAACAAAGGCGCACGCACATCTCGGCCACATTATTTAGAGAGAGCCATACACAAAACGGTACTATTACTGGAAGCAGAGTAAAGGCTCATTGAAACCTTTTTTTTTGTTTTTGTGTATTTGGTTTGTTTAAAGGGTTCCCAATGTTTAAAGGGTTCCTGATGTTTTAAATGGTTATGTTGAAAATCACATGTTATGTGATTGGTGGGAGTGTAAATGCAGCTGTCGCCTATAGAGGGCGCATGTTTATTTTTATATTTCATTTTATCTCTTGTGACGTATCACGTCCTGTCTCACGCTCTGACTTGCCGTAGTTTGAGCAGATCTGGCAGAACGCGTCCAGACATGTAGGAGAAGATAGTGCAGCAGATTTATGCACTTTATTTGTCAAAGCTGAAAGACTAAAGTACTAGAGTTTTGAAGATATCCCCTCCCATTGAGCTGCAAGCACGCCAAAGTGGTTAGTAAAGTTTATTCACACTTTTCGTTTTGTTTTTGTAATTCTATTGACTGAATTGTATGAGTATTGACTGTTATTATTTCCTGCATTGTAGTTCTATGGTGGTGATGAACGTGATTTGCATCAATAAACAGCCATCTGTAATTAAAGAACTCGGAGTCCTCGTCGTGCATCAATGGGCGGCACAGTAATGTTTGAGTCAGAAAGCTCATGCTGTTATTTTGTATAAGAATTACCTGTTTGTCCAGAATATAAGATGTTGATTTTTTTTGCCACAAATAACCTGAAAAAGGGGGGGGGGGGGGGTATATTTGCGGTCTAGAGAACCGCAACTTTGGAGCAATATTTAGCCCCTTACCCTAACCCTGCTTGCTAGCTAAAGCACCCTAGTTAGCTTGCTACAGTAGCCTAATACTTGCCATGGTGGTGGCTCATCATGCCATCAACTCCATCTCCCTCATCAGCCCGGTGAGGCCAGAACTAGCTGTCTTCTGGCTCCCTATGCCAGGTTAATTATACCCTTGATTGCTACTGGCCTGCTTGCTAGCTAAAGCCCCTAGTTGGCTTGTTAGCCTAAGACCTGCCGTGGTGGTGGCTCATCATACCATCGACTGCATCTCCCTCATCGCGCTGCGCAGACGCGGAAATCCCACGGGGGACAGGGGGGACATGTCCCCCCCACCCTGAGAAAAATATTATATGTCCCCCCCAATATATCAATGTAAACATAACTATGTAATTCAATGGAATAAATAATACGCAATGAAAGAACTGCTGATTATAGACACTTAATAGCGAGTTTTTAAGTTTCCAAAGATTGCGACCCCCCCGCATTTCCTTCACAATGGTTTGATCAACTGCCTCCCGAGTCCCACTCCCAGCACGCAGTCAGTTGTAGGGTTGCCACCTTTCACAAATAGAAATTAGGGACACCTTTCATGGAGAAAAATTGTTGGGGCGGTTTTTGGGCGAAAATGGGCGGATTTTGTAACTGTTTTTTCTTTTTTTTTACTTTCTTTCGGTTTTAGGGTTAGGGTTAGAGTTATGTTATTTAATTATTTAGGGGAGCCAGCCCCCCAAACTCCTGAAATGCATAAAAAACAAACAGTCAGCACTGTTGTAGCTGGGGTTGTGTTTAACCGTGTGGTATACCTGTGTCACCTCAGCTGCAGTAACCTAGAGGGGAGGAGTGGGATGATAAAATTGAAATGAAATGAAACAGTATGACTTTTATATTGTTGTCTGAACACTATTTATTTATTTATGTTTAAGTATTTATTTAAGTATTTTTGCATTTATGTATTTATGAATTATATTATTTATGTATTTTATTAAATTTTTTTATCCACTTTTTCTCCCATTTCCCAATTTTCGTATCATCCAATCCAACCCTCCCCTGTCTTTGAATGCTGTTTCATGCCTCCCACAAGCCGGCTGCAATGTGGACTAAGTCATACATAGCACAAGTCCCCTCCGATACTCGAGGTAACAGCAGTCGCATCTTTCCACCTGCGAGGCTCGATCTTTCAGCTCCAGGGGTCTGGGCTTTGGAGGGGCCCCGCCCCCGTCGCTTCCTGATTCTACTGCGCAGGCGCACCAACCGACCTGTAGGAGTCGCTGTCCACAGCGCCTGATCCCCACCCATCAGTTTCCCTCCCCCTAATACTGCCAATGTGTATTAGTGCGGGAGAGGTCAGTCTGGTAAGCGGTTCCGCCACTTGACTGTAGTTCCGGATGAACCTTCGGTAGAAGTTGGCGAACCCGAGGAAGCTCTGTAACTCCTTCCGAGAGGTGGGTTCCGGCCATTCCTCCACGGCCTGGATCTTGCGAGGATCAGCTCGGGTCAAGCCTCTCTCCACGATGAAGCCCAGGTAATCGACGGAGTCGGAGTGGAATCGGCACTTCTCCGCCTTGACGAAGAGCCGATTGTGGAGGAGGCGCTCCAGCACACGGCGGACATGCTGGATGTGTTCCTCGAGGGTCTTGGAGAAGATGAGGATGTCGTCTAGGTATACTACCACAAACTCCTCCAGCATGTCACGAAGGACGTCGTTCATGAGCGCCTGGAATACCGCCGGAGCGTTGGTGAGGCCGAACGGCATCACCAGGTACTCGTAGTGGCCCCTGGGAGTCTTGAAGGCGGTCTTCCATTCATCGCCCTCTCGGATACGGACTAGATGGTAGGCACTCCGGAGGTCCAGCTTGGTAAAGACGGTAGCCTGGGTGAGAGGCTCGAAGGTGGAGTTCATGAGAGGTAGAGGATACTTGTTCTTAATGGTGATCTCATTGAGCTGGCGATAGTCGATGCAGGGTCGAAGGTCTCCGTCCTTCTTCCCAACAAAGAAGAAACCGGCCGCCACAGGAGAGGAGGAAGGCCGAATGAGTCCTGCTTCCAAGGACTCAGAGATGTATTGATCCATCCCTGCCTTCTCCGGGACGGTCAGACTGTAGAGGCGGCTGCCGGGAAGGGGAGCCCCTGAGCGGAGGTCGATGGCACAGTCGTAAGGCCGGTGAGGCGGAAGGGCCTGAGCCCTGGACTTACTGAAAACCTCCATGAGGTCGTGGTACTCGGGGGGTATGGTCGAGAGGTCCGGAGGCGGCTCACCAACGGATCTCCGGGGCGAGGGACAGGACGCCGCCTGAAGACACTGGGCATGACAGGAGGAGCTCCAACCCTTGATGGTACCGGAGGACCAGGCGATGTGGGGCTCGTGCAGCGCGAGCCAGGGCCGGCCCAGGACTAGAGGGGATCTGGTGATAAGGAACTGGAGTCTCTCAACGTGGTTACCAGCAATGGTGAGCAGGACAGGGCAGGTGCGTTGAGTGATGTCAGCCAGGCGGTGTTGGTCCAATGCGAAAACCTCCAATGGCCTCACTAGGTCCTCAAGTGGAATGTTGGCCCGGGTAGCAAACTCGAAGTCTAGGAAACTCTCGTCAGCCCCCGAGTCAATGAGTGCCTCCACCGTGGCCCATTGGTCCGCCCAGGCCAGGGTGACGCTCATCAGATGGCCAGGTGGTGCACGGCTCTGGGAACGAGAAAAACGGCTCACCAGGATCTCCCGGGGTCCCGGCGAGCCTGGTCTTTTGGCCGGGTGGGGCAGTTGGCGATACGGTGTCCCTCCCGACCGCAGTAGAGGCAAAGGCCGGACCTGAACCTCGCCTCCCGTTCAGCTTGGCTAAGATGAGAACGTCCCAGCTGCATGGGTTCCTCCTCGGGCACCGAACGGGAGGGAAAAGAGCCACCAGTCGTGTTGGGAGCAGGGCGACCAGCAGTACCGTCACGAGTACGGGGGGTCCGGAGTACCTCTGGAGGTCCCTGTCGGGTTCTCTCACGTCTTCTCTCCTGGAGGCGTCCGTCGATGCGAATGGCGAGGCTGAACAGGTCCTCGAGGGACTCAGGTTCCTCACGGGTCGCGAGCTGGTCCCTGACTGCGTCGTTGAGCCCCCTCATGAAGGTGAGACGAAGTGCTTGATCGTTCCAACCGCTCTCCGTAGCCGCCAGTCTGAACTCCAGCACGTAGTCGGTAACCCCGCCACTGCCCTGCCGGAAGGTACCCAACCGGGCTCCAGGGTCCTGACCACGGGCTGGGTGGTGGAAAACCCTGCGGAGCTCAGCCACGAAGTCTGGGTAGGAAAAACAGAAATCTGTCCCCATTGCCCAGGAGGCAGTGACCCACTGGGCTGCCCGGCCTGAGAGAAAGTTAGTCATGTAAGCTACTTGGGCTCCCCTTGAAGTGAAACGACTGGGTTGATGACGAAAAACCAACTCACATTGCATGATGAATGTGGCACAATTCTCGAAGTTACCGTCGAACAACCGTGGTTCGGAGAGACGGGGCTCCCGAGGTGCGGGATCGGGAGGCGCGGGGCCTGCCAGGGCTGCGGGTGATGCTCCGGCCGAGGCTCCTGAAGGAAGTGGGGTTACAAGCAAGGCGTTAACGGTTTCACTCAGCGCTTGTAAGTGGAGGAGAATACTAGACTGCTGGCTAGCCAGAGAGCCCAGGGACCCCTGAATAAGCAGGACCTGCTCTCGGAGTTCCTGTACAGCAGCCGCATCTAGCTGTAGGCTGTGTTCCTTGGTTAACTCTATCTGGACTGCCAATGCTGTTCTGACTCTCTCTGTGTCGGCTGGGGTCTTCATGGTTGGATCGTAATGTTAGGGTTTGTAACCGACCTCAAGCGCAACGGCACAGAGAGAGTTGTTTCAGAGTTAGCCAAAGCAAGGGCGTATTTATTTTCAGAGTCACAAGATTGAATTAAGTTGAGCAACAGAACAAACGGGGAATCTGGCATGTGAAGATTGTTGCGGCTCTGCAGATTCTCCCAGTAGGTGGTGGTGAGGAATTAGCTTGTGACGTCTGAAGCCGCTCTGCAGATCCTCCCAGCTTTCACTCCAGGTGGAAACGGAGAGAGAGAGAAATCTGAGTTAGCCCAGCGCACAACAGAAACAGAGAGGTGACTGATCCAAATAAATATCCAAGTGACTTGATCTTCCATGTAACACACACAGTTAGCAGAGTCCAGAGAAAAAACAATACGGTAATCCAAAGTGTAAATCCAACACAAAAAATTGGTGAGAACAGTATTAACAAAAACGGGATCTCTTCGGTGTTTCACAAACACACAAAAAACTGGTGATCCAAAAAGAACTGTTTCCAAAAACTCACCAGAGCGCAACGCGTAAAGCGGGCAGATAACGAGGCGCAGCTTCGAACGGGGAATCAGGTTCTCCACAGGGATTACTTCACGAAAGTCCTGGGGAGCAACAGACAGGGAAACAGCGACGGGGAAGACAGGCAAAAGCAGGAGTATATTCAAAACGATCCAACATCGATATTAGGGGGATCAGGGTATATAAAGCCACAGGGCGCTGATGACAAGCTGTGACAGCTGCGGGATGAAATTGATCATTGCTCCAGAAGCGTGTGGTGGGGAGAGCACCAATCAACACGGCACCTTACAGGAACGGAGCGTGTGGCGGGGAATGCAATTAATCAACAAAGTACCTTAAAGGAACGGAGCGTGTGGGTGGGGAGCGGACCAAACCTCACACGACCAGCTAAACTGAAAGCAATGTGGAGCGCTGGGCTCGAACAGGGAGGCGTACCTGTTCGAGTCCAGTCTCCAGTATTCATGGTGAGCGCCTTGCCCACTGCACCACATAGCCGCCTTATTTATGTATTTATTAACTGTTAATCCATTATGAATAATTCCATTTTCCAGATGAGCATAACAACATAAGAGTTTAAATGGGCACACTATTTAATTATATTGATTAATATAAATACATGTTTATTTATTAGACTTTAAAAACTCAACATTATTTAACAATCAACGATATTAGTCAACTGAAATAGACTATGCCCACATATGTAGGCTCCTGGCTGCCAGGGCAGGTAAATAGAATAATTTTCGCTGCATTGAATTACAGGTCACTATGTATGTTAGCTAGCGGTTAGCTGACGTTGCTAGCTGCTAGTAACACCAACCAGTGTTTGATTAGCTAGCTACCTGGTAGATCAAAGCCCATTATAGAATAATAGAAGATAATATGATAGAAGCCCATCTCCTACTGTAAATAACCTGCACACTGTGTGTGTGTGTGTGTGTGTGTGTGTGTGTGTGTGTGTGTGTGTGTGTGTGTGTGTGTGTGTGTGTGTGTGTGTGTGTGTGTGTGTGCGTGCGTGCGTGCGTGCGTGCGTGCGTGCGTGCGTGCGTGCGTGCGTGCGTGCGTGCGTGCGTGCGTGCGTGCGTGCGTGCGTGCGTGCGTGTGTGTGTGTGTGTGTGTGTGTGTGTGTGTGTGTGTGTCTAGCCAGCCAGTCAGGTAGAACATGGCAGAAAAAAGACCGACATCAGAGCCTATTTCAGTACACCAAAACGCAAAGTAAGAACCCTAGTAGCCTAATATCTCAAAAGACTTAGACTACAGAGGTTGAAACATTTTCATACGAAAGAGGTGAAATCATTTGATAATGATGTCATTAGGCAGAGGAGGCAAGAAATGGTTCACAGACACTGACAGCAGAGCTGGGGAGTGGGGACAAGATACAGTAGGCAGGAACAGACTGGCAGAGACAGGGAGTCTCAGGTAAGTTTGTTGAGTTTTGGCAACATTATGAAATGTTCTCTATTTTTTTAGACTTGTAAAATATGGACATATTTTTATTTAATTTATTTAACCTTTATTTGCCCAGGCAAGCAATTAAGAATAAATTCTTAACATGTATTTGAACATAATTGGACAATGCCATGGATTGTTGCCACTCTCAAACTTAAACTGGTGACTGAACCACGATTTGTTTAAACAGTCAACATAACATATCAAAGTGCTTGACTTAAACATAACATATATCAAAGTGCTTGACTTAAACTTAAGTCTCTTCTAACATACAAAATAACTCTATTCCTCAATATACATTTAACATATTACAACGTAGGCTATGTGTTACAGCACTACTTTTGGTGTCCCCCCCAGGAATTGCTCTTGAGAAAATGTAATGTAATTGTCCCCCCCCAAAGTTGATATCAAATTTTCACCCCTGGCGCTGCGAGACCTGTTTGTGCCTGGAGGAGCAGCAAATGCGGCAGCATTTTTACGTGAGTTTGAACATAATTAGTTAGCTCACTTAACCCCATGTTTGTGTAGGTTGTGGTGATGTGCTACATCCTATGTATAGGTTGTTTGTAAGACATGTATTACCAAAGTCTGATGTGACTTTCAGCATGGTCAAATTAATCTGGGACACTGGAAAGCATATTATCACAGTGTGAACATTGTACCAAGTGTGAATGAGTTTGATGTGCAAACAAAAAGTTACAAATTGGGGTGTGCGTGCCTCCTTTGGTCTTTCTGAGAGAAGGTACAGAGAGCTTAGGTACAGACAGCAGGGATGAGGAGGACTGAAGCTGTTTGTGTTTGTCTGTATCAAGCAACGTTAAAGTAATACTGAAACTAGACGGACACTACACCCGGCATGCAGGCAAAGTCCTACCCATCTGGTTAACATCAGCTACACCAGCTATGAAAATGTGTTAGGTTATATTTCATCCCTGCCACGGAGCAAGACACCTCACAAGAATTTACCTCAACTTTGGAACTGCTGTCTGACAGCTGTGCGCACTGCTCACTCGCCACTCACTGAACCACTGGAACGTCTCCATTCAGGAACCACAACGGTGCACTTGATTACGCACCACATCCAATTCTGCTTCTACAGTCGTGAATGGTCTCTTAATTCGGCACAACCATTTGTATTTCACTTGTAAAGATTATTAAAAAAAGATTATCTCCTGGTTTGGATTATCTCCTTCTCTGGAGACTGGGCCTTCTGCCCATAATATGCGGTCTGCCTCTACTTTAGACCAGCCATGTTATTTGTAAAATTGTGAATATTCTAAATACTTTACCTTTAAATTAAATATAGTGTATGAGGGGCCGATTAGGGCATATACCGTCACTTAAATCATACGTATGCTATTGAAAAACGTGTGCATATACCATTGAAATCTGTCACGTATGCTAGTGAAAAGCTTGTGCGTATATACAAACACTGTCGCGCAGTGGCGTCGCGTGGGTAAAATAACAGGGGATGCCAAAAAAAAATTATAAAAAAAAAATGTATTAAATATTTTTATTAATATTTCTTTATTTTTTTTATTTTTTTTTAAGTCAAGCAGTCACCATGTACACTACAGTATGGCTCGGCGGCCAGTCAAACTTTCTTTTTATTTATTTAACAGATTGCAGAATGGGTACAATACAGTACGGCTCAATACACACAATTTTATAAGGGGATGCAGACCAGAGAAAGACGTTTGTCTTGTTTACATCAGGGTCATTAATACTGCTGGAGCATTGGTTCATTTTTGGTCCGATTTTTCCTTGCACGATTTTGCGCGCAGCGTCGGAGCAAATTCTAGACACATATTCGGTTGCAAAAGTGTCCCCCTGTCATAATCACAGCACGGGCCTACTTCACTCCCCCTCATTTTCCCCTCACGTCCTCCACACGCTCCTCTTCATCCCCCTCTCTATCCACTGCGCACTCCTCATCATCCTCTCTTTCTTCAGTCACCCCTTCCTTCACCCTCATTCACCCAGCTGTATTCCATCCCCCTAATTCACACACGGGCAAGCACACCACTCTCCCCAGCTGCACCCTATCCTCCCCTGATGAGGGGACTATATCTACACCTCGACGCTGACCAGAAGCGGTCGTGGTATTAATTACCACTGCCCAGGTACGACGTCTCTGCCACAAGCTCTACTGCTAGATACCCTCCGTGTATTGGCTTACTCTAACCTGTTTCTCTCCTGTGCCCCAAAGGACCGCCATCCCTGTCTGGACGTCACCTGTTCCCGAGAGGAACACCTATCTCCCGCTGCCACCCAGCAGCTCCAGCGTCCCTGTCTGGACGTCACCTGTTCCCGAGAGGAACCCCTATTCACCAGCTGCCCCCTCAGCAGCTCCCCCGACAAACACCAGGACCGCTTGCTCGCTCACTGCCGCCGAGGCAGCCACAGGACAGAACATTAACCCCGTTCTATTTTCCCCCCCAATTCCTGTGTTGCTCAATTCAATTAAACAACCTTGAAACCGCTCCCTTTCTCTTCTCGTGTATTCAGCAATTGGGCTGTGCTCCAGACTACAGGTTCTCATACCCACGGTCTCCTCTATGGCCGCGAATATTTTCACGCGGATCGGAATCACGGCGCGCCCGTGGGACACTTTTCCGTTTCGGCGAGTTTATTCCACGCTTTCGGCTTTCCTTTTCTAAGCATTTTCGGGGCTATATGTGAATGAGTAAAAGTTGCCGGACGCCCAGATGTTCCCACGATAGAAAGCTCGCATGGAGCCCATAATAGGCTCACTTAATACAGCGTTTTTAAAATCACGCGACATTTTCAGGGTCGCAAGGCGACTTTTTCCCCTCGTTTTCGATGATGGAAGTGATTTAGGAAAAGCTTCGGCACGCCGAGAGGTACCCGTGGATTTAATCACGCGAGGATCGGGGCAATATTCGCCCCGTGGGAGCAGTCACGGGTTAATAAAATTTTCAAATGTGCAGAGGGGAGGCCAGACAACTTAGTCTGCTGACAGGCCCGTTTTAAGGTGTGGGCAGGGCTTTAGTCAGCTCGAATCTGATTGGCTAGTATTGGTTTTGGAGTCCACATACATGGGGAGGCTGGAGAAAGACACCTCCCCCTGCCTCCTCTCCAGTCTCCTCTGCTGCAGTGAGTCTGACAGTGTGTTAGAGAGAGTGAGAAGGAGAAGAGGGAGACATTTAAAAAAAGAAAAATTATAACACAGATGAAAAATAATGATTTTGTATTATTATTGTAAACTATATATATTTTTTTTTTATTTTTTTTCATATTTCATATTTGATATTAATTCATATTTTATAGGGAGGCCTGGCTTCCGTTGGCTTCCATGAGGATTCGCCACTGCTGTCGCGTATGCTACTGAAAGCTGTCACGTATGCTACTGAAACGCTCTTACGTATACTACTGAGATCTGTTACGTATGCTACTGAGAAATATGCCAATTATTTTAAATGTATGCAAATGTATGTATATTTTGTTTGTATACGCACGACAGCTTTCAGTAGTATACGTAAGAATGTAACGTAACAAATAATTGTTTTATTCATATTCATTAATTCATTCATATTAATCTTTTTTAATTCATATTAATATATATTTTCTTTTTTATATACGTATAAAAAAGTTTGTATATGGGGCGCCCTCGTGACGCAAACCATAGTGCCTCGCACACCTACGCGGCCGACCCGGGTTCGATCCCAGCTCCCGTCGTTATTTGTCACATGTCCTCCCCACCTCTCCTCCCGTTCGCCCTCTCCTCTGTCGGTCCTGCGTGACCAATAAAGCTGTAAAAATGCAAAAACAATTCTTAAAAAAAAAAATATTGTTTGTATATACGTATAAATAGTTAGTATGTGTGTATAAATAGTTAGTATGTGTGTGAAAACGTTACGGATATGACGTCATCGGGAGTCGTCACTTCCGTCGTCACTTCCGTCGTCACCAGTTAGACTTCCGTTTAAGACTTCACATGTGCTCAGAATGGCGGACGGCGTAGACAGGCGATGAGATGGCAGAGATCACTTTGTTGCTACCGCGACAGTACTTGTGACCCAATTGCAGAACTTGCTTCAGTCACCGAATCAGTCGTTAATTAACTCGATAACGAACTCTCTATCACCTTCTGTGAGACCTTCTGATGAATCTGCTGGATTGGAAATTAGTTCTCTCTACCGACCTGGCGCATCTACTAGCAGAATGAACGACATGCGTGATTATTGTCCACGGTATGAGACGACTGCCACTTATTCTTCATGGAAGTCCAAAGGGCGACAAAGGTTAGTTAAATTGTGCACGTCTGCTAATGCTATTATCGTTAGCTAGCGCAACGTAACGTTACTTGGTTGTGAAACAGTAAGATGTATTGAGTTTCCACGTTATTCATTTGGGGAATATATATATATGGTTTACAAGTCTGTTCGTTCGGGTGCCGGGTGACTCGGCAGTGACTCGAGCGTGACACGGCTATCTGTGTTGTGTTGGGGCCTACAGGCACACATGGTTTTATTTAGCTAATGTTGCTTCAGGTAGTAACGACATGCATGACTATTGTCCTCTGTATCAAATTACGGTTGGTTGCCAATTACGAATAAGGCCTGCAGACTGATCAAAATATATAGAAGTTGTGTTGCACTGGTTAAATTGCTGAATTGTTAAATCATATCATGGGTTCAATAAACCCAGCAGTTTTCTTTTTAAATGGGCGGCTTTTAAACAGAGCATATCTATTTCTAGTCAGGCTGTAAAATAGATGTGTTCCCAGAAGTAAAAAACTCTCTCACAGCAGCCATTAGCTAAGGCTAGCAAGTCTTTTTCAGTTGCCTTCGACTACTTACGCAATAGTTATGTTTAACAGTTTAGTAATTAGTAATTACTTTGTTTGTTTGTTTTTCAACCATATCTGTTGACAATATAATTTCTTTACATCCTGTATACCTTTTTCAGATTCTCTATTTCAAGGCAATATTTACAAAAACTAAACTAAAACTAGTAATATCCTATACAAACATGTTTCCTACTATTTATGCATAATAATCATCTGTTCTGTGCGCACGCGAGGGAACATGTATGTGCATGCGTGCGCGTGCACGCGAATGTGCACGTGCGGGAGCGCGCGTGCACGTGGCGTAATTTAAACAGAGTACAGGCACTTCTGATATTACGACTGCACCCCTGGTGATCAGCAGGTGATGCAGGGCAGGAGGGAGTGTCCAGGTCTGAAATGACAGGAGAGTTGGTATCAGAAAACAAAGAACATATTAACGGCGAGGCTCAGGCTTTGTGTAGTAGCACCTTCTTGTGTTTATGTTTACCCTTATCATTGATTTCACTGGGCAGTGATGGAAAATTATTCAAATTAAATACTTGACCAATATGAAAAATATTTGAGAATTCAGGTCCTTGGCCTGCTGTCAGCCTATGTGTGACTACATTATCTATTTCCACTCCACCTCTTCCCTCTGGTGCCTCCTCCTCCACTCAACAGCAGAGAGCCAGTGAGTAGACCACCTTTGTCTGGACCTGAGGTAAGCAGCGCGTCATCATCATCATCATCATCATCATTCATCATCATCATCATCATCATCATCATCATCATCATCATCATCATCATCATCATCATCATATCATCATCATCATCATCGTCATCATCATCATCATCATCATCATCATCGTCACCTGTACAATTACTACCACAGCACTCCAGCCTTCATACTGCATGTACTGTCTGCTTTGGCTAGTACAATGAACTGTAATGTTCACTGAAATTAACATGAGCGTTGCAGAGTTTTTCCCTGAATTAGTTTATGAGGGGAGAGTGATCGCCTTGGAAGTAATTCCAGTTCATACACGACTCTATGCATTCGCTGACACTTCATACAGTAATTCAGTAAAGTACGGCTCTGTGACTTGTTTTACGTATTTTTGGAAAACAATGAAGTTCTATGACTTCTGGAAATAAAGTTACACCTGCCTTATCCTTTTTGAATGTGATGTGATTTTATGTTGATTAACATTATAATTTATTGCATTTTGAGTAGGGCTCTAGAGTATTCAGGACCTTAATTTGGGGCTTTAGACTGCAGTGTATAATAGTTGCATATGCACCCTTTTTTGGGAAGTGTGTGTTCATATTTGACTTGGTGGCATCGGCGTATTTAGACCACTTTCACTGGGGCACGTGCCCCAGTATCGATCAGCTGTGCCCCAGTGATCAATGTCCCCAGAAAAATAATTATTATTATTATTATTATTTGTTTTTCTTCGCTTTGAAATATTATAGTGAAATATTTTGCACTGTTGTCGCATTTATCTTGTTGAAATCCTCCAAATGTGCTCTTTTTTGTAAGTTGACTGGTTTGCACACCCCTATGACAGCTAATACATGGTACAACCCATGGTGCTCAGCTGTCAGCAGTCAGCTGGCCTCGCGCAGTTCACAGGTAATCACACAGTGCTGAGGTTGCATTCTGTCATGATGGCAACCCCTGCTAAGAAAGTTAAAGCAAAGGAAATTCGGGCATTCCAGCCCTCGTGGACAGACTACTACGGGTTTGTGTGTCAGAAGGACCGTGCTGTGTGTACTTATGTTTAGAAAATGTAGTTTGCCGAAAGTCAGGTGTGAAACGCCATTTTGAGACGAAGCATCAAAAAGGTTTCAAAGATCAGGCGGATCAGGCAGAATCTATTAAACGTGCCGTGGCCAGGTATGGGAAGCAAGCCAGCACCCTCAAAGTGTTCACGACTGCTAAAAACCATGCAACTGAAGCAAGCTATCGCATTGCTCATTGCATTGCGAAATGTGGAAAGCCATTCACTGAGTATATCAAGGAGGCTTTTCTCTGTAGCTCAGATGTTTTGTTTGAAGCCTTGCCAAACAAAGAGACAATCAAATCAAGGATAAAAGATATCCCCATGTCAGCTCGAAGTGTCGAGCGACGCATCAACGAAATGTCAGAAAATATCAGATAACAGCAAACAGCTGGATTAAAAGATGTGCAGCTTAAAGGGACCAACTACTACCCCAGATAACGGAGCTCAGTAAAGCAAAACAGGGCCAGGGATCTCACTGGCAGCGACATGCAGGTAGGCAGCTGTTTATTTTCCTACACATAGCTGCATGTTAACTTGAACGTCTTTCTCTCTCTCTCCCTCTCTCTCTCTCTCTCTCTCTCTCTCTCTCTCTCTCTCTCTCTCTCTCTCTCTCTCTCTCTCTCCTCTCTCCTCTCTCTCTCTCTCCTCTCCTCTCCTCTCCCTCTCTCTCTCCTCTCTCTCTCCTCTCCTCTCCTCTCCCTATATGTGGATTGTGTACTTATTTTTTCTGTTAACTTATTATGGATTGAAAACTGAAAACCAAACAAAATGTGCTATATATAGCCTACCGTCTGCGTTCAATATGAAATAAAGGCATCTAAATGATAAATGTTTTCTTTTAAAAAAAAACAAGCTCAATCAAAAGATTCTACATGATTCCAAAATAGTTACAAAATCTGACAATTTTCGCCCAAAAACCGGGCAAAATCGGCACAAAAAAATAATTCACATCCCTAGCCATGTCTAGCATCACGCTCTTGCCTCCTTGTCCTGAGAACTGTGACAACAACAGCATGAAGAAGTTGAGTGGTTTTGACTTCAGCATCTTTGCCGTAGAACTTAAATCACACAATATGAAGAGGGGTTTCATTCTGGGTTTTGGCATCGGTTTATCAGTAGCGGTTTCTACACGTTAAACCTTTTCACTGACTTCTAATTGCATTGTATTAAATAATTTTGTGGACGTCTCCAGACTACGTGATATGTCTCATCATGTCTACACTTCTATGTGTCCTATACCACGTATCAGTGGCGGTTTCTCCACTAGGGGCACTGGGGCGCCGCCCTCCCTGGTAAAAGAGCAGGAGAAGAAGAAAATGTTTTATTTTTATTTTTTATTTTAGAGCCCTAGAAATAAAATAATGTTAAAAATGAATAATATTTACTCATTTTAAGTCTCTCTCTCTCTCTCTCTCTCTCTCTCTCTCTCTCTCTCTCTCTCTCTCTCTCTCTCTCTCTCTCTCGCTCTTTCTCTCTCTCTCTCTCTCTCTCTCTCTCTCTCTCTCTCTCTCTCTCTCTCTCTCTCTCTCTCTCTCTCTCTCTCTCTCTCTCTAATTTCGCCACGGGGGGGCATAATCAACCGGACAATGAATGGTAACTTGTTTAAAATGACAAGATATACATATGTGGTTATTATTGGATGGAAGAGAGAGAGAGAGAGAGAGAGAGAGAGAGAGAGAGAGAGAGAGAGAGGAGAGAGAGAGAGAGAGAGGAGAGAGAGAGATCTCGGGATGTGCGTGTTGCTGGCGACTGTGATCATATTGATTGATGGCAATGGTGATAGTTGTACTGTAACTGTACCTACTTAATGGTAGCTGTCCGCTGCCAGTGACATGCCCCCTTCACCCCCCCCCTCCCCCTACGCCCACCCAAAGTAGGTCACACCGGCGCCACTGCCACGTATATCATATATACTATATATGTTTTATGCATCTGGCAGCCACACAAACACATTGAACATACGGTTATCTATATAACCATAGTTATGTGAGTAATAGCGAATACTCTGCGCTCTACTGGAACATATCCCATATCAGTCTATATACTGAATAAATGTCTCCACATGTACCTATACACACCCATCCGCCTGGCCACACCCCCATCCGCTCCTCTACATAATCAGGGGTGTGGCCATACTAACAGATCCTTCCCAAGCCTTTCACCACCAAGGCGAAGACCACGGGGTCCTCAGTGAGTCCAGCGCAGAGCGCTCGCTATTACTCACATAACTATGGTTATATAGATAACCGTATGTTATGTTACGTCATAGCTTACGCTCTGCGCTCTACTGGAACACAGGAGCTGAGCAGAGCGGAAGCTCGACAAATGTACCCGCTGAGGCACCCCACAACCATCAGAACCGAGGAGGACCTGAGCCCCCCGACCCCCCTAGTGGAGGACGGGAGGGAATCGGATCCGACTGTGCGAAGAGGGTTTAGCAACTCAAACGCACAGGGTGAGCAGACCGTGGGACTTACCTTCCCACAGAAGAACCCACGACTACACAAACGCGCAACCCACATGCCACTAGGGAACGAACGGGAAGAAACAAAACCCCTGTTACAACCCCTAATATCACAGGGTCAAGGGCAAAAACCCAACCCCGTGGCAAGGCCGTAGCAGCAGAGCGCAAAGGAGGACCCAGCCCCAGGAAGGGACTGGACCCCCCGGAAAAGGGGGCCTGGTGAGGCCAACGACGCCACAGCATCGAGACCCCACCAGGCGGTCACTAGTGACACCACCCCCCACATCGCCAACGTATCGGACAGGGCCCATCCAAGAGCAGGCCCTTCCCCCCTACAGCACGCCACCCTGAAGCACTCAATAGGCTACACCCACAGCGGGACCAGGCAGCGCACCAGGGAGACAACCCCCAAAGAGGTTGATCCCTCAATCCAGGTAACAGGTCAAAAAGACTCGACCTGAGCCTGGAGCACTGCGGACTAGACAGGCGCCAAAGGGGTCTGCAGAAAACAGCACCCCGGCGGAAGGGGCATACGGTATGCTGTGCACCATGTCGCAGCCTCCACAAAAAAAACCCGACCCTCTAGAGGGGCCGAGGCAGAGAAGGCAGACACGATTGGCAGACATCATGAAAGGTGCGGGGGCACACTCGCAGGCAGACAGGGTCAAGCCCGGCCTAACCCGAGAGTCGACTCTGCTACCAACACACCTGGAAACCAACCACCACCTAACAGGAGGCGGTTGTTCCTATAACCCCGCCAAGAAAAAACTCCAAAACACAACTGCAGGTATACACCGGCTATACAGCAGTACAAGTGTGTCAGTTCTCAAGAAAGGGTTAACCCAGGCCAACAGGTCGACGAGAACGAGTCCGGACCTGGGCCCGGCGGAACGGGACGTACACAGGGATGCCAGAGGGGTACAAGAACCACCTCGACAGCCCCCTCCCAGCCCCGCCAAGCAGGAGAAGAGAGGGGCAAAAAAGAATGGAGAAGGACCAGGCTCCTTTAGCACAGCGCATGGTACAACACAATATGGACCAAGCAACAGTGAAGGATAACACGCAGTGACATAACCACGAACACCTCCATAACATCAAACCCTGCAACGCCCAGGCCGACCCGGCATTTTCCCCCCGAAAAAGCACAAGTCCCTCAGGGTACCAGAACAGCATATCTGCACCCCGGCGGACAACGGGTTAACTGACCTGGTCCGGCGTGACCAGAACCAGTCCCGTGTCCTAATCACGCCGCCATCCCCAGTCCCAGGAGGGGGGTAGGTAAGCGTGTCGATCTAAAACATCACAGAGGGCGCCACCAAGCTGCGCCCAGTGGCCCACCCCAAAGGCGTGAGACCCCTCCGCCAATGCTTTGATCTATTCCGTTATCTCCCGCCAGAGATGAACGAGAATTCATCGAGACTAACCTAGTACACTGGCGCTCGGAAGAGACAAAACTCCATCCTAGTTGCCCCATAACCCCATAAAAACGCAGTTTCAATGATGAGCAACCAAGGCGCGCAAGCCCATGCGTGGTTCCACATAGAAGCACCCAGGGCCAGCACTATGTAGCGGCACGGTGGTGTAGTGGTTAACACTGTCGCCTCACAACAAGAAGGTCCAGGGTTCGATTCCCGCTTGGGGACCAGGTTTCCATGATGCCAGGTACCCAGGTGGGGTATCTCCCAGGCCTTTCTGTGTGGAGTTTGCATGTTCTCCCTGTGCTCGCAAGGGTTTCCCCCGATAAGATAAACCCAATGGAAAAACATGCACAACAACAGATCGCTAACGCTGTGGCGTCCTTGACGAAGACGGACAGGAGCACTTGGATTGGTCCCCTGGCGCGGCTCACGTTGACGCCTGTCTGCTCCCGGCTGCCCTTGGGGGTTAATCGCAGAGACAAATCGCATCGGCGATCCTACAGAGACAATGCATGCGTGTGTGTTCCGGTGTGTGTGTGTTGAGGATAATTGCATGCCAATTAAAGACCTCTGAGCAGGTCCTGCATTATTATTATATGTACATGTCGAGACCCAAAACATATCAATGATAATTCTAACAACAACTCAGATAACGTTCCCTCCAAGCCGCCTGGGAGAGCGGCAGGAAGCTGGCCAAGACACAGATATGGGTCCCATATGACGCGTCCGAGGGAAAACACCCCTGTCAACCCTGCCCTGTATAAAAGAGAGGAGACAGGGAACCCCCAGAGAGAGACTTCCCACGTGAGTAATAATTGAAAAGATATATGCAACATTGAGCTACGTGTCTAAAAAGATTCATGTAACAATTGGACTAAGACTCTCTGAGGAGGAGGCTCTGAAACTCTGAGGAAGCTCTCTCACTGAGAGGGAGGTTCTGAAACTCACAGAGGAGGCTCTGAAACTCCCTGAGGAGGAGGCTCTGAAACTCCCTGAGGAGGAGGCTCTGACCCAATATACACTACTAGTAGGGAGCAGAGCAGAAGAACAAATTGTCTCTACTGCATTGCATCACCTACCAAGCTCAAGACACATACAATAGAGCGCAGAGCAGAACTTCTTTTTAAGTTCTCACGCACCGCATAACTCATCTTGACAATAACAGAGGTCCACAACATGGAGCCCGAAAATAACTCACGGAAGTCTCACAACCAATAGAAAGGCGCCCAGTGACGTATATTATGGCGGGGGAATTCTGTGACCCACCGCCCAAATATGGCGTGGGACCAGGGAACTCCCTTCCGCCCCCCCCCCCCTCCCTACCCTGTGACGCGCTGACCCAGCAATGTGACAGGAAGCCCGAAGGACAGGAGGTCCAACCCCCTGACCAATCAGGGGAAAAAAATGTAAATAAAAGGGAGGGAGGGTTTATCAGTTCACCCCCTCATGACCCCTCACCCCTGATACGATGCAATGACAAAGCAGAGCCATGACACCAGTCATAGCGTGCTACATGAAGCGCATGTATACCTGTCAAGGTAACAGCTGCACATAGGCTCATGTGCGAACCTGCCACCAGAATTTTTCCCTAAAGGACAAAAAAACACAGACCAAGAGAGGGGCCAAGGGCCCTGGTACAAGAGCTTACACATGTAACTTCTGTAGGCCAACACCTAACCCAGTTGTGGATCTTAAACGTGAAAACGACACACACAACCCTCCATCACAACAAAAAAGGGCAAAAGTACACTCTCACTACTGTAAGAGGAATGCCGTTTTTCATGACGAGAGAAGACACAAGTCCTTAATTAAGTACTGGTCACAGGCCTTGCTAAGTCCACATGACAGCGACCAAACAATTTTCAGAAAAAAATTGCCTCTCTAAGCAAGAGCACAACCCCAGCAGAAGCTGAGGGGTTACACCGTATCCCCAAAAACATAGTGAAACAACACACATATTGTAAACAAAATCATGTTTGAGGAAAGGTTGGGGGGGCCCAGTGGAAAACCGGGGAAACCCACCCCTCACCACCTTACCCCTGATACGACGCCAATGTATAGAGTAAGCTTT
>NC_140177.1:54182315-54186849 GCF_963971535.1 Notolepis coatsorum | reverse complement strand
TATATAATGCAGCATATCACATGCTGTTTAAGCCTATGCATTTCAATGATGTTTGCAATTTTACAGAAAATAATTATGATACTGTATAGTGCTAAGTAACTGGTAACATGATATTGAATTTAGCGATAATGATAATGCAGTGGTTCCCAACGGGGGGGTCAGAGGATCCTCCGGAGGTCCTTTTAAGAGGGTTCCAAGAGGTCCCCAGCAAAATGAGGAACAATTTAATTGCACTGCTATTTCTCTCTATAGTTAGCCCAATGAGAGCATGTATTATGACTAATCTGATCATAGATTTCACTCTCTCTCCTGCGTTATCTCCCCGCAGCTGTCTAGCTTCCAGCTAATTTGTTATGCCTCATATAATGTGGATACTACACGGACAAAGTACATGGAAACAGGCAGCAACAAGCCAAGGAGATTTCCTACTGAAAAAACTCAAGGTTATATCCAGCTGTTTTGCCCCAATTCTTATTTAAGAGTTTTTAGGAGATGTTCTCCATTAGAAATATGGACACCTTTATATGTATTCCCCTTAATAATACTTACAGTATATAGCCTAAGTAGGCTATATACTTACTATACTTCTCTCTAATATCAATCTCATCTTTCTGGCTGCTATATCGGCCTCTCCCTCCCTCCCTCCCTCCCTCCCTCCTTTTTTTGGTGACTTTAGGAGCCAGTAATCCTGACCTGTTACCTCAGCAGCACCAGCCCTGGGAGCTCTGGGCTTAAGACCCTGAGCAGGGATCACTGATAATGGAATCCAATCCCAGCCTGAGAGAAGGCTGGAACTAATCGATCATCAGAGAGGAGCATCTGTGAAAGGGATGTCCAGAGAGAGAGGCTTCACTTCATTGGAGCCAAAGGGGGAGCTACTGTCTGGTGCTATATTGCTCTGGCTCTCTACATAATTAACCATATTCACACGGCGGCCATTTTGCTCTTATGTCATGCTTAGGATGGGATTCCTGAAAACGTCCAAATCCAGTTTGATTCTTGCGCTTTTGCTATAATCGAAAGTGCACATGTTTTTTCTGCGTCGTGACCCCATGGAGTCCTCTTCAAAGCCAACGGTATAACTCCGAACATGCATAGGAGTCCATTTAAATCGAGGGTGTTTTTTCTTCATTGTCGGAAGGTTGGCCCTTTTTTTGGACGAATTTTCGCCCCAGACAGCAGCGATTTTCAGGCCGACTTCGACGCAACACGGCAACACTCTGAACACAGTCATTTTCTATGTGAAAGTTCTCTCCACGCGGAGAGAGAAAAATGCTCTACCAATCGGAGTGAAGTGTGATAGGAAGTAACACTCTTTCTCTCATCTCTCTCCAGACAAAATCTTGGCAGCGGCCGCTGATTCGATACGCACATTTCTTGACCCCCTACCTTCTAATTTGGTCATCTCCGCCATTTTAGGCGTTATCATGGCAGTTCCTTCTATGTATAATCCTCTGTCCATGTCCTCTCCTTCCTCGCTCTCCGCATATTTTATATCAGTTTCTGCGCTAAGTCTTCTTCCCTCTGAACTCAATCCCCAGTCTGGCCCTCTGCTTGAGCCCCTCAGCTGCTGGGCCGCTCTCACACTAACCCCCTTGTTTATATCGGGGACGCAATTAAGTCCAAGCCAAGTAGAGGGGTCCCAGGGAGAGAGGCAAGAGTGCAAGCCTGTGAGTCAAATTTCAACTGCTCTCCTCGTGCACGTGCACACACACACACACACGCACACACTCCTCCCTCGCTTAGCTTCTCTCAGAGTCTTTCTCTCTCACTCGCTGTTTCTCTCTCTCTTCCTCTTTTTTGTTTTCTTATATATACATTTATATATATATACTGTATATACATGTTTTATATATATATATATATATATATATATATATATATATATATATATATATATATATATATATATATATATATATATATATATATATATATATATATATATATATATATATATATATATATATATATATATATATATATATATATATACTGTATATATATAAAACATGGCTGAGATAATGCCAACTTCGAATTTATGCATTAAATAAAAAAGAAATTAGACCATATAATGTTTGGCATTTGATGGATTAGATTCTGTGTTACTACATGCAGTAAAGCAGACATGACTGCATGCAGCTGTGTTCGACCTGATGTCCAGCTGAAAAACAGCCAAACCCAGTCATTACCTCATACCATAGCTAAGATATACTGTGGACCACTGTCATAAGGACTGCAATTTATTTATTCTTGAATTATTGTTTCAAACGCAGGCAAACGCATCTTCTCCCCCTGTCATTAACAGATAATTTTTTACACTTTTTCTGTGTTTTATTTGAAGTTTTGATAAGAAGATATTTGATTTGTTTTAATACCAAAGGCCATTTCAGTAGAGTTTTACATGCTTCTCTCTGGACCTCTATACCACGAACAGGCTGTTTTGTTGTCTGTATCTCTAAGGCATATTAATATAATTAATATCATACCTCAACATTTTCTTCTGTCGTGTAGCTTGCTAGCTCCGAGAATGAATGACCACTTGGTGTTTTCTTCTGCATACAAGGTCAGACGGTGGGCATGGTGCTGAGGTCATATTCAACAAGTGTAAAATTGTGACATCACAAACTTACGGAAGATCAAGCGGCTCGTTTTAAAGGCCCAGTTCCTGAATACAGGCTGTGTACATTTCTCTGTGGACTGAGCATTTTAATACTTTCACAGTATTCATATAGCACATAGACCTGCATTTTAGTAATACAAAAATAAATGGAAATCTCCCTTTCTACAATATGGGACCTTTAATGTATCACAATATAGTGCTGTCACAATAAAAACCCTCAAGTTTACAGTTACTCTGTCTGTCCGCTGCTAGAATGACATTTTCTTGTTTTTCCTTTTTTTCTCCACGGATAAACTGGTGTGAGCGCCGAGTTCACGTTCTCCACATGTGTGGTCCTCACGGCCCGGGGGAGCCATCCCAGAATCCCAGACGCACGTGTGCCGGCAGAAGCGGTAGTGCAATGCAGAGTAGATCAACAGGACACTTACTAGCCACTGGGCACACTCATCAACCACCAAACACTGGAGCTAACTACATAGAGGTTAAAGATATTTTGGGAAGAATTTCTACCCCCCCCCCCCCCCCCCCCCCCCCCCATCTGACCTGATTTAATTTCATTTAAAACCTTTATTTATAAAGGGATACACACATGCCAGGAGAGAGCCCAGACGGTCCTCATTTACGAATACCACAAGAAAAAAAACGACTAAAAGCCAAAAAGTACAATAATAATAAAACACCAATTTCATGTTCGTGTTCTGATAACGTGTGCGGATACACTTCAGCCAGGTTTCAGTCATCTTCGTCTGAATTGTAATTGCGTTCACATGACCTATACGGTATACAGGGCCTCCTGAATACAAAATGTGCTGACTGAATAGGAAAAGCGACCCGCCCAGTGAAATTGAAGAGAAATGCATACGTTTTACACGTGTGTAACATGTCATAAAGCACCCGTCCTTTAGACTCGAGTATCCTAATTATCCTTCTTCAACATACCAGCCCAGCATACAAGTGTGCCTCCATGCCGTCCTTGCTGGTCTCACTTTCACAGAGGAGGTGGGGAGGGGAGGGGTGGGGTTGTGGGGGTGGGTTGGTGGGGGTATGGAGGGGGTTGGGGGGGACTCAAGGGACGTGTGCAGCGTTGACGGACAGGGGGGATAAACACAAGGGCTGTCCCTGACCTCCCAACACCCAGTCTGGGAGAAGACCAACGGCCCCCCAATGGGCCCTGAGCAGATACAATACACCCTACCGTCTTCAGAGCCAGGTGTGACAGACATTAGGGTGGCCTATCGGCAGGAGGTAAGGGAGGGGGGGGGGGGGGTGAGGGGGCACATTAGGAACATATCAGCAATTATTCTTTGGGTTTATTTTTCTTTCCTCTTTAAGGCCTCGCATTCATTCTGGGTGTTGATTGTATCTTATTATGCATCAAAGCGAGAGCACTTTGGGAGATGATCTGATAAAACACATTCAAATGCCGTAATATCGACATGTTCCGTATTTGTCAGATCTGTGAGTTAATTAAAAAAAATTCTTCAGTCAACTCCAGGACATTGGTGGGACGATGCTGTTTTTAGGGCTTTATCAGTTAAACTCGGTTCCGTCTTACAGTTAGCGTACGTTGCAAATCAAGTTCTTTATGTAATGGAATTCACAGGGTCGCAGACATGTTTACTCTTTTTCCAGGCCATTAGGCACCGAGCGGCTATATCATATCTGACACTGGAGAATGGCCTCAATCTGTTTTCACCATGATCTCTGCCTTCGCGGGCCTCCGCGTCTTTAGATTGGCCTCTCGTCCGAGCCAGAGATATGCGCAAGGATGACATGTCATTCGCGCAACCCCGAACCTTAAACTATAAATGTGTTACGGGTGCCGACATCCCACGGACCAGACAAATAAATAATGGGCTCCACTGTGAATAGTTCAAGCCGGGGAAAGCGGTACAAAAGGCACTGGTGTGA